>NW_026512506.1:0-50000 GCF_027579735.1 Bombina bombina | reverse complement strand
GAAAATCTTTAGTTGCCTGTAAATAGAACTTCAGGGCACGGACTACGTCCAGATTATGCAAAAGTCGTTCCTTCTTTGAAGAAGGATTAGGACATAATGATGGAACAACAATCTCCTGATTGATATTCCTGTTAGAAACTACCTTACGCAAAAACCCAGGTTTAGTACGCAGATCTACCTTGTCTGAATGGAAAATCAGAGAAGGAGAATCACAATGTAAGGCCGATAACTCAGAGACTCTTCGAGCCGAGGAAATAGCCATCAAAAACAGAACTTTCCAAGATAAAAGCTTAATATCAATGGAATGAAGAGGTTCAAACGGAACCCCTTGAAGAACTTTAAGAACCAAGTTTAAGCTCCACGGAGGAGCAACCGTCTTAAACACAGGCTTAATCCTAGCCATAGCCTGACAAAAAGCCTGGACGTTTGGAACTTCTGCCAGACGTTTGTGTAAGAGAATAGACAGAGCAGAAATCTGTCCCTTTAACGAACTAGCAGATAAGCCCTTTTCTAAACCCTCTTGTAGAAAAGACAATATCCTAGGAATCCTAACCTTACTCCATGAGTAACTCTTGGATTCGCACCAATATAAATATTTACGCCATATCTTATGGTAAATTTTTCTGGTAACAGGCTTCCGTGCCTGTATTAAGGTATCAATAACTGACTCCGAGAAGCCACGCTTTGATAGAATCAAGCATTCAATCTCCATGCAGTCAGCCTCAGAGAAATTAGGTTTGGATGTTTGAAAGGACCTTGTATTAGAAGGTCCTGCCTCAGAGGTAGAGACCATGGTGGACAGGACGACATGTCCACTAGGTCTGCATACCAGGTCCTGCGTGGCCACGCAGGTGCTATCAGAATCACCGATGCTCTCTCCTGTTTGATCTTGGCAATCAGTCGAGGTAGCATCGGAAATGGTGGAAACACATAAGCCATGTTGAAGACCCAAGGGGCTGTCAGAGCATCTATCAGCGCCGCTCCCGGGTCTCTGGACCTGGATCCGTAACAAGGAAGCTTGGTGTTCTGGCGAGACGCCATGAGATCCAGATCTGGTTTGCCCCAACGATGAATCAGTTGAGCGAAGACCTCCGGATGAAGTTCCCACTCCCCCGGGTGAAAAGTCTGGCGACTTAGAAAATCCGCCTCCCAGTTCTCCACGCCTGGGATGTAGATCGCTGACAGGTGGCAAGAGTGAGACTCTGCCCAGCGAATTATCTTTGAGACTTCCAACATCGCTAGGGAACTCCTGGTTCCCCCTTGATGGTTGATGTAAGCCACAGTCGTGATGTTGTCCGACTGAAATCTGATGAACCTCAGTGTTGCTAACTGAGGCCAAGCTAGAAGAGCATTGAATATTGCTCTCAACTCCAGAATATTTATTGGGAGGAGTTTCTCCTCCTGAGTCCATAATCCCTGAGCCTTCAGGGAGTTCCAGACTGCGCCCCAACCTAGAAGGCTGGCATCTGTTACAATCGTCCAATCTGGCCTGCGAAAGGTCATACCCTTGGACAGATGGACCCGAGAAAGCCACCAGAGAAGAGAATCTTTGGTCTCTTGGTCCAGATTTAGCAGAGGGGACAAATCTGAGTAATCCCCATTCCACTGACTTAGCATGCATAATTGCAGCGGTCTGAGATGCAGGCGCGCAAATAGCACTATGTGCATTGCCGCTACCATTAAGCCGATTACTTCCATGCACTGAGCCACTGACGGGCGTGGAATGGAATGAAGGACCCGGCAAGCATTTAGAAGTTTTGATAACCTGGACTCCGTCAGGTAAATTTTCATGTCTACAGAATCTATAAGAGTCCCTAGAAAGGAGACTCTTGTGAGTGGTGATAGAGAACTCTTTTCCACGTTCACTTTCCACCCATGCGACCTCAGAAATGCCAGAACTATCTCTGTATGTGACTTGGCCATTTGAAAGCTTGACGCCTGTATCAGGATGTCGTCTAGATACGGAGCCACCGCTATGCCTCGCGGTCTTAGAACCGCCAGAAGTGAGCCCAGAACCTTTGTAAAAATTCTCGGGGCCGTAGCCAACCCGAAGGGAAGAGCTACAAACTGGTAATGCCTGTCTAGAAAGGCAAATCTTAGGTACCGATAATGATCTTTGTGAATCGGTATATGAAGGTAGGCATCCTTTAAGTCTACTGTGGTCATGTATTGACCCTCTTGGATCATGGGTAGGATGGTTCGAATAGTTTCCATTTTGAATGATGGAACTCTTAGGAACTTGTTTAAGATTTTTAGGTCCAAGATTGGTCTGAAGGTTCCCTCTTTCTTGGGAACCACAAACAGATTTGAGTAAAACCCTTACCCTTGTTCCGTCCGCGGAACTGGGTGGATCACCCCCATTACTAAGAGGTCTTGCACACAGCGTAGAAATGCCTCTTTCTTTATTTGGTTTGCTGATAACCTTGAAAGATGAAATCTCCCTTGTGGAGGAGAAGCTTTGAAGTCCAGAAGATATCCCTGAGATATGATCTCCAACACCCAGGGATCCTGGACATCTCTTGCCCAAGCCTGGGCGAAGAGAGATAGTCTGCCCCCCACTAGATCCGTTTCCGGATAGGGGGCCCTGTCTTCATGCTGTCTTAGGGGCAGAAGTAGGCTTTCTGGCCTGCTTGCCCTTGTTCCAGGGCTGGTTAGCTTTCCAGCCCTGTCTGTAACGAGCAACAGGTCCTTCCTGTTTTGGAGCGGAGGAAGTTGATGCTGCTCCTGCCTTGAAGTTACGAAAGGCACGAAAATTAGACTGTTTGGCCTTTGATTTGGCCCTGTCCTGAGGAAGAGTATGACCCTTACCTCCAGTTATGTCAGCAATAATTTCTTTCAAGCCGGGCCCGAATAAGGTCTGCCCTTTAAAAGGAATATTAAGCAATTTAGATTTAGAAGTCACGTCAGCTGACCAGGATTTAAGCCATAGCGCTCTGCGCGCCTGGATGGCGAATCCGGAGTTCTTGGCCATTAGTTTGGTTAAATGTACAACGGCATCAGAAACAAATGCATTAGCTAGCTTAAGTGCTTTAAGCTTGGCCATAATCTCATCCAATGGAGCTGTGCGAATGGCCTCTTCCAGAGACTCAAACCAGAATGCCGCAGCAGCAGTGACAGGCGCAATGCATGCAAGGGGCTGTAAGATAAAACCTTGTTGAACAAACATTTTCTTAAGGTAACCTTCTAATTTTTTATCCATTGGATCCGAAAAAGCACAACTATCCTCCACCGGGATAGTGGTACGTTTAGCTAAAGTAGAAACTGCTCCCTCCACCTTACGGACCGTCTGCCATAAGTCTTGTGTGGTGGCGTCTATTGGAAACATTTTTCTAAATATTGGAGGAGGGGAAAAGGGCACACCAGGTCTATCCCACTCCTTGCTAATAATTTCTGTAAGCCTTTTAGGTATAGGAAAAACGTCAGTACACACCGGTACCGCAAAGTATCTATCCAACCTACATATTTTCTCTGGAATTGCAACCGTGTTACAATCATTCAGAGCCGCTAATACCTCCCCTAGCAATACACGGAGGTTCTCAAGCTTAAATTTAAAATTAGAAATCTCTGAATCCGGTCTCCCTGGATCAGATCCGTCACCCACAGAATGAAGCTCTCCGTCCTCATGTTCTGCAAATTGTGACGCAGTATCAGACATGGCTCTCACATCATCAGCGCGCCCTGTCCTTAACCCAGAGCTATCGCGCTTGCCTCTTAATTCAGGTAATTTAGATAATACCTCTGTCATAACAGCAGCCATGTCTTGCAAAGTGATTTGTATGGGCCTCTCTGATGTACTTGGCGCCACAATATCACGCGCCTCCTGAGCGGGAGGGGAAGGTACTGACACGTGAGGAGAGTTAGTCGGCATAACTTCCCCCTCGTCGTCTGGTGATAATTTCTTTATAGATATAACTTGACTTTTATTCAAAGTGACATCAATACATTTAGTACACATATTTCTATGGGGCTCCACATTGGCCTTCAAACATAGTGAACAAACAGATTCATCTGTGTCAGACATGTTTAAACAGACTCGCAATGAGACTAGCAAGCTTGGAAAATCCTTTCAAATAAATTTACAAGCAATATAAAAAACGCTACTGCGCCTTTAAGAAGCACAAAAAAATCGTCACAGTTGAAATAACAATGAACCAAATCAGTTATAGCAACCAAATTTTCACAGTAAATGTATTAAGTTAGCAAAGCATTGCACCCACTAGCAAATGGATGATTAACCCCTTAATAACCAAAAACGGATAATCAATTTAACAATTAACGTTTTTATCACAGTCAAACACACTGTCACAGGTCTGCTGTGACTGATTACCTCCCTCAAAATGAATTTTGAAGACCCCTGAGCTCTCTAGAGACGTCCTGGATCAAGGAGGAAGAAACAGGAAGACTGAAACTGAATTTTTACTGCGCAAAAAAGCGCTAAAATAGGCCCCTCCCACTCATATTACAACAGTGGGAAACCTCAGACAACTGTTTCTATGTAGAAATAAACGACAGCCATGTGGAAAATCATGCCCCAAAAGATTTATCACCAAAGTACCTCACAAAAAAGAATAACATGCCAGTAAACGTTTTAAACATGCACTTTTAAAAGTTAGGTAGTGTTATTAATAAGCCTGCTACCAGTCGCTTATACTGCAGTTGAGGCTCATACATTACTTCAGTATTAACAGTATTTTCTTAGTCAAATTCCATTCCTTAGAAAAACATAATTTATGCTTACCTGATAAATTTATTTCTCTTGTAGTGTGTTCAGTCCACGGGTCATCCATTACTTATGGGATATATTCTCCTTCCCAACAGGAAGTTGCAAGAGGATCACCCAAGCAGAGCTGCTATATAGCTCCTCCCCTCACATGTCATATCCAGTCATTCGACCGAAACAAGACGAGAAAGGAGAAACTATAAGGTGCAGTGGTGACTGGAGTTATAATTTTAAAATTTAGAACTTGCATTACAAGAGAAATATATTTATCAGGTAAGCATAAATTATGTTTTCTCTTGTTAAGTGTGTTCAGTCCACGGGTCATCCATTACTTATGGGATACCCATACCAAAGCTAAGTACACGGATGATGGGAGGGACAAGGCAGGAACATTAAACAGAAGGAACCACTGCCTGTAGAACCTTTCTCCCAAAACCAGCCTCCGAAGAAGAGAAAGTGTCAAATTTGTAAAATTTGGAAAAAGTATGAAGTGAAGACCAAGTTGCAGCCTTGCAAATCTGTTCAACAGAGGCCTCATTCTTAAAGGCCTAGGTGGAAGCCACAGCTCTAGTGGAATGAGCTGTAATTCTTTCAGGAGGCTGCTGTCCAGCAGTCTCATAGGCTAAACGTATTATGCTACGAAGCCAAAAAGAGAGAGAGGTAGCCGAAGCCTTTTGACCTCTCCTCTGTCCAGAGTAAACGACAAACAGAGAAGAAGTTTGTCTAAGTAGAACTTCAGAGCACGGACCACGTCTAGATTATGCAAAAGACGTTCCTTCTTTGAAGAAGGATTAGGACATAATGATGGAACAACAATCTCTTGATTGATATTCCTGTTAGAAACCTTAGGCAAAAACCCAGGTTTAGTACGCAGTACTACCTTGTCTGAATGAAAGATCAGATAAGGAGAATCACAATGTAAGGCAGATAACTCAGAGACTCTTCGAGCCGAGGAAATAGCCATCAAAAACAAAACTTTCCAAGATAAAAGCTTAATATCAATGGAATGAAGGGGTTCAAATGGAACACCCTGAAGAACTTTAAGAACCAAGTTTAAGCTCCACGGAGGAGCAACAGCTTTAAACACAGGCTTAATTCTAGCCAAAGCCTGACAAAAGGCCTGGACGTCTGGATTCTCTGCCAGACGGTTGTGTAAAAGAATAGACAGAGCTGAAATCTGTCCCTTTAGCGAACTAGCGGATAAACCCTTTTCTAAACCCTCTTGTAGAAAAGCCAATATCCTAGGAATCCTAACCTTACTCCATGAGTAACTCTTGGATTCGCACCAATATAAATATTTACGCCATATCTTATGGTAAATTTTTCTGGTCACAGGTTTCCGAGCCTGTATTAATGTATCAATAACCGAATCCGAAAACCCACGCTTTGCCTGGAAATTGAACGCTTGATTCTATCAGTCAGCCTCAGAGAAATTAGGTTTGGATGGTTGAAAGGACCCTGAATTAGAAGGTCCTGACGCAGAGGAAGAGACCAAGGTGGACAGGACGACATGTCCACTAGGTCTGCATACCAGGTCCTGCGTGGCCACGCAGGCGCTATCAGAATTACTGATGCCCTCTCCTGTTTGATCCTGGCAATCAGTCGAGGTAGCAACGGAAATGGTGGAAACACATAAGCTATGTTGAAAACCCAAGGGGCTGCTAATGCATCTACCAGCACCGCTCCCGGGTCCCTGGACCTGGATCCGTAACAAGGAAGCTTCGCGTTCTGGCGAGATGCCATGAGATCCAGATCCGGTTTGCCCCAACGACGAATCAGTTGAGCAAATACCTCCGGGTGAAGTTCCCACTCTCCCGGATGAAAAGTCTGGCGACTTAGGAAATCCGCCTCCCAGTTCTCTACGCCTGGGATGTAAATCGCTGACAGGTGGCAAGAGTGAGACTCCGCCCAGCGAATTATCTTCGAGACTTCCAACATCGCTAGGGAACTCCTGGTTCCCCCTTGATGATTGATGTAAGCCACAGTCGTGATATTGTCCGACTGAAATCTGATGAACCTCAGTTTTGCTAACTGAGGCCAAGCTAGAAGAGCATTGAATATTGCTCTTAATTCTAGAATGTTTATTGGAAGGAATTTCTCCTCCTGAGTCCACGATCCCTGAGCCTTCAGGGAATTCCAGACTGCTCCCCAGCCTAGAAGGCTGGCATCCGTTGTTACAATCGTCCAATCTGGTCTGCGAAAGGTCATTCCTTTGGACAGATGAACCGGTGACAACCACCAGAGAAGAGAATCTCTGGTCTCCTGGTCCAGATTTAGCAAAGGGGACAGATCTGAGTAATCCCCGTTCCATTGACTGAGCATGCATAGTTGCAGCGGTCTGAGAAGCAGGCGCGCAAATGGCACTATGTCCATTGCCGCGACCATTAAGCCGATTACCTCCATGCACTGAGCTACTGATGGGCTTGGAACGGAATGAAGGACACGGCAAGCATTGAGAATCTTTGATAACCTGGACTCCGTCAGGTAAATCATCTCTACAGAATCTATAAGAGTCCCTAGAAAAGGAACCCTTGTGAGTGGTAACAGAGAATTCTTTTCCACGTTCACTTTCCACCCATGCGACCTCAGAAATGCTAGAACTATCTCTGTATGAGACTTTGCATTCTGAAAACTTGACGCTTGTATCAGAATGTCGTCTAGGTACGGAGCCACCGCTATGCCTCGTGGTCTTAGTACCGCCAGAAGTGAGCCCAGAACCTTCGTAAAAATTCTCGGGGCCGTGGCTAACCCGAAGGGAAGAGCCACAAACTGGTAATGCCTGTCTAGAAAGGCAAACCTTAGGTACCGATAATGATCTTTGTGAATCGGTATATGAAGGTAAGCATCCTTTAAGTCCACTGTGGTCATATATTGACCCTCTTGGATCATGGGTAGGATGGTTCGAATGGTTTCCATCTTGAACGATGGTACCCTTAGGAATTTGTTTAAGATCTTTAAGTCCAAGATTGGTCTGAAGGTTCCCTCTTTTTTGGAAACCACAAACAGATTTGAGTAAAATCCTTGTCCCTGTTCCGATCGCGGAACTGAGTGGATCACTCCCATGATTAAGAGGTCTTGTACACATTGTAGAAATGCCTCTCTCTTTACTAGGTTTGTTGATAACCTCGAAAGATGAAACCTCCCTTGTGGAGGAGAGGTTTTGAAATCCAGAAGGTATCCCTGAGATATAATCTTCAACATCCAGGGATCCTGCACATCTCTTGCCCAAGCCTGGGCGAAGAGAGAAAGTCTGCCCCCCACTAAATCCGTCTCCGGATAGGGGGCCCTGTCTTCATGCTGTCTTAGGGGCGGGAGTAGGCTTTCTGGCCTGCTTGCCCTTGTTCCATGACTGGTTGCCTTTCCAACCCTGTCTGTAACGAGCAGTAGTTCCTTCCTGTTTTGGAGCGGAGGAAGTTGATGCTGCTCCTGCCTTGAAGTTACGAAAGGCACGAAAATTAGACTGTTTGGCCTTTGGTTTGGCCCTGTCCTGAGGAAGGGCGTGGCCCTTACCTCCCGTAATGTCAGCAATAATTTCCTTCAAGCCGGGCCCGAATAAGGTCTGCCCTTTGAAAGGAATGTTAAGTAGCTTAGACTTGGAAGTTACATCCGCTGACCAGGATTTAAGCCAGAGCGCTCTGCGCGCCTGTATGGCGAATCCAGAATTTTTAGCCGTAAGTGTGGTTAGATGTACTACGGCATCTGAAACAAACGCATTAGCTTGCTTAAGGGTTCTAACTTTGCTCAGAGCCTCATCCAATGGCTCTGTGCGAATCGCCTCTTCCAGAGACTCAAACCAGAATGCTGCTGCAGCCGTGACAGGCGCAATGCATGCAAGAGGCTGCAATATAAAACCCTGTTGAACAAACATTTTCTTAAGATAACCCTCTAATTTTTTATCCATTGGATCTGAGAAAGCACAGCTATCCTCCACCGGGATAGTGGTACGCTTGGCTAAAGTAGAAACTGCTCCCTCCACCTTAGGGACCGTCTGCCATAAGTCTCGTGTGGTGGGGTCTATAGGAAACATTTTTCTAAATATCGGGGGAGGGGAAAAAGGCACACCGGGTCTATCCCACTCCTTACTAACAATTTCTGTAAGTCTTTTTGGTATAGGAAAGACGTCAGTACACACCGGTACCGCATAGTATCTATCCAACCTACACAATTTCTCTGGAATTGCCACCGTGTCGCAATCATTCAGAGCCGCTAATACCTCCCCTAGTAACACACGGAGGTTCTCAAGCTTAAATTCGGTCTCCCCGGATCAGAACCGTCACCGACAGAATGAAGCTCACCGTCCTCATGTTCTGCAAATTGTGACGCAGTATCAGACATGGCTCTCGTGTCATCAGCGCGCTCTGTCCTTAATCCAGAGCTATCGCGCTTGCCCCTTAATTCGGGCATATTATATAATACTTCTTTCATAACATTAGCCATATCATGTAAAGTGATTTGTAAGGGCCTAGATGTACTTGGCGTCTCAATCCTACGCATCTCCCGAGCGGGCGACGCAGGTACTGACACGTGAGGAGAGTTAGGCGGCATAACTTCCCCCTCGTAAACAGTTTCCTCTGAATCAGACATGTTTAAACAGACTTAGCAATGAAACTAGCAAGCTTGGAAATCACTTTCAATAAGTTTACAAGCAATATAAAAAACGCTGCAGCGCTTCAAAAATACAGATATAATTAAACAATTCTTAAAAAGAAGTGTATTATTAGCAGAGGATTGCACCCATTAGCAAAAGGATGATTAACCCCTCAATACCCAAAACGGATAAAACGGATATCAATTAAGATTTAACGCTTTTAATCACAGTCAAGCACACTGTCACAGATCTGCTGTGACTGATTACCTCCCTCAAAAATGAATTTTGCAGACCCCTGAGCTCTCTAGAGACGTCCTGGATCAAGGAGGAAGAAGCAGGAAGACTGTGCTAGAATTTTAACTGCGCAACAAGGCGCTAAAACAAGGTCCCTCCCACTCCTATCACAACAGTGGGAGCCCTGATATAACGGTTTCCATGCAGAAAATATATGTTAGCCATGTGGAAAAAAATCATGCCCAAAGAGATTTATCACCAAAGTACCTCACAAAAACGAATAACATGCCAGTAAACGTTTTATTAAACAACAACATTTTCCAATGTCATGCAAAGTTATCACTAAGCCTGCTACCAGTCGCTACCACTGCAGATAAGGCTTAAGTATTATTTCAGTTTTAACAGTATTTTCTCAGTCAAATTCTAGTCCCTAGAAAATAACTCGACTGCGCATACATTTATCAGCCTGATACCAGTTGCCACTACTGCATTTAACGCTGTACTTACATCATACGGTAACAGCAGTATTTTCTTAGTCAATTCCATTCCCAGAAAATAAAGTACTGCACATACCTCATTTGCGGAGGACCCCGCATGCTATTCCCAGTTTCTGAAGTTACCCCACTCCTCAGAATGTTGAGAACAGCCAGTGGATCTTAGTTACGCCTGCTAAGATCATAGAAAAAAAACGCAGGCAGTTTCTTCTTCCAAATACTGCCTGAGATAGAAAAACAGCACACTCCGGTGCCATTTAAAATAACAAACTTTTGATTGAAGAATAGTTAAGTAAAAACTCCAGCTCCTCTCGCGACCTCCTTCTTTGTTGAGGGTTGCAAGAGAATGACTGGATATGACATGTGAGGGGAGGAGCTATATAGCAGCTCTGCTTGGGTGATCCTCTTGCAACTTCCTGTTGGGAAGGAGAATATATCCCATAAGTAATGGATGACCCGTGGACTGAACACACTTAACAAGAGAAATTACTTATTGTACATACATTCATCAGCCTGATACCAGTCGCTACTGCATTTAAGGCTGTACTTACATTACATCGGTATCAGCAGTATTTTCTTAGTTAATTCCATTCCTTAGAAAAATAATTTACTGCACATACCTTGTTTGCAGGATTCCCCACAAGCTATTCCCTTTCTGAAAGTTACCCCACAGAATGTGCGAGAACAGCCAGTGGATCTTAGTTACTTCTGCTAAGATCATAGAAAACGCAGGCAGATTCTTCTTCCAAATACTGCCTGAGAACAAACAGCACACTCCGGTGCCATTTAAAATAACAAACTTTTGATTGAATAAATAAACTAAGTATAAAAAACACCACAGACCTCTCACAACGTCCTATCTAGTTGAGTTGCAAGAGAATGAATGGATATGACATGTGAGGGGAGGAGCTATATAGCAGCTCTGCTTGGGTGATCCTCTTGCAACTTCCTGTTGGGAAGGGAATATATCCCATAAGTAATGGATGACCCGTGGACTGAATACACTTAACAAGAGAAATAACTATAAATAAAGGGCTCAGTCTTAGTATCTCACACAAGGACTGCTCTGCCCCACAAGATCCCTTGTGAGCACATTCGCTTTAGTGAGTTAATCTCTGAGGCCCATTGCACAGCCTTGTAGTCATTCAGTTCCTATGTGCAGATCTCTATCAGGACAGATGGAAGGGCATGAGTAAGGGCCAGAAGAGACCAGACTTGCATCATATTAGCATTAAACAGTTACATCATTTGAATGATGTGTCTTCATGTTCTGACAGCAAACCAAAGTCATACAAAACCCAAACATGGAGAATTATCAATTTAGAAATACTCCTGCCATCAGGCACCAGTTGCACATCATAATGACACATGAAAACAGAGAAGGGTATCTTACTAAAGCATCTCACTGCACCCGGTAGGCATCATCATGCACTAGAGAGGCCAGCACACTGTATTATATAGCTCAGCACTGCACCAGAGAGGCCAGCACACTGTATTATATAGCTCAGCACCGCACTAGAGAGGCCAGCAAACTGTATTATATAGCTCAGCACTGCACTAGAGAGGCCAGCACACTGTATTATATAGCTCAGCACTGCACTACAGAGGCCAGCACACTGTATTATATAGCTCAGCACTGCACTTGAGAGGCAAGCACACTGTATTATATAGCTCAGCACTGCACTAGAGAGGCCAGCACACTGTATTATATAGCTCAGCACTGCACTAGAGAGTCCAGCATACTGTATTTTATAGCTCAGCACTGCACTAAAGAGGCCAGCACACTGTATTATATAGCTCAGCACTGCACTACAGAGTCCAGCACACTGTATTATATAGCTCAGCACTGCACTAGAGAGGCCAGCACACTGTATTATATAGCTCAGCACTGCACTACAGAGGCCAGCACACTGTATTATATAGCTCAGCACTGCACTAGAGAGGCCAGCACACTGTATTTTATAGCTCAGCACTGCACTACAGAGGCCAGCACACTGTATTATATAGATCAGCACTGCACTAGAGAGGCCAGCACACTGTATTTTATAGCTCAGCACTGCACTAAAGAGGCCAGCACACTGTATTATATAGCTCAGCACTGCACTAGAGAGGCCAGCACACTGTATTATATAGCTCAGCACTGCACTAGAGAGGCCAGCACACTGTATTATATAGCTCAGCACTGCACTAGAGAGGCCAGCACACTGTATTATATAGCTCAGCACTGCACTAGAGAGGCCAGCACACTGTATTATATAGCTCAGCCCTGCACTAGAGAGGCCAGCACACTGTATTATATAGCTCAGCACTGCACTAGAGAGGTCAGCACACTGTATTATATAGCTCAGCCCTGCACTAGAGAGGCCAGCACACTGTATTATATAGCTCAGCACTGCACTAGAGAGGTCAGCACACTGTATTATATAGCTCAGCCCTGCACTAGAGGCCAGCACACTGTATTATATAGCTCAGCACTGCACTAGAGAGGCCAGCACACTGTATTATATAGCTCAGCACTGCACTAGAGAGGCCAGCACACTGTATTATATAGCTCAGCACTGCACTACAGAGGCCAGCACACTGTATTATATAGCTCAGCACTGCACTAGAGAGGCCAGCACACTGTATTATATAGCTCAGCACTGCACTAGAGAGGCCAGCACACTGTATTCTATAGCTCAGCACTGCACTACAGAGGCCAGCACACTGTATTCTATAGCTCAGCACTGCACTACAGAGGCCAGCACACTGTATTATATAGCTCAGCACTGCACTACAGAGGCCAGCACACTGTATTATATAGCTCAGCACTGCACTAGAGAGGCCAGCACACTGTATTATATAGCTCAGCACTGCACTAGAGAGGCCAGCACACTGTATTATATAGCTCAGCACTGCACTAGAGAGGTCAGCACACTGTATTATATAGCTCAGCCCTGCACTAGAGGCCAGCACACTGTATTATATAGCTCAGCACTGCACTAGAGAGGCCAGCACACTGTATTATATAGCTCAGCACTGCACTACAGAGGCCAGCACACTGTATTATATAGCTCAGCACTGCACTAGAGAGGCCAGCACACTGTATTATATAGCTCAGCACTGCACTAGAGAGGCCAGCACACTGTATTATATAGCTCAGCACTGCACTAGAGAGGTCAGCACACTGTATTATATAGCTCAGCCCTGCACTAGAGGCCAGCACACTGTATTATATAGCTCAGCACTGCACTAGAGAGGCCAGCACACTGTATTATATAGCTCAGCACTGCACTAGAGAGGTCAGCACACTGTATTATATAGCTCAGCACTGCACTAGAGAGGCCAGCACACTGTATTATATAGCTCAGCACTGCACTAGAGAGGCCAGCACACTGTATTATATAGCTCAGCACTGCACTAGAGAGGCCAGCACACTGTATTATATAGCTCAGCACTGCACTAGAGAGGCCAGCACACTGTATTATATAGCTCAGCACTGCACTACAGAGGCCAGCACACTGTATTATATAGCTCAGCACTGCACTAGAGAGGCCAGCACACTGTATTATATAGCTCAGCACTGCACTACAGAGGCCAGCACACTGTATTATATAGCTCAGCAATGCACTAGAGAGGCCAGCACACTGTATTATATAGCTCAGCACTGCACTAGAGAGGCCAGCACACTGTATTATATAGCTCAGCACTGCACTAGAGAGGCCAGCATACTGTATTATATAGCTCAGCACTGCACTACAGAGGCCAGCACACTGTATTATATAGCTCAGCACTGCACTAGAGAGGCCAGCACACTGTATTATATAGCTCAGCACTGCACTAGAGAGGCCAGCACACTGTATTATATAGCCCAGCACTGCACTAGAGAGGCCAGCACACTGTATTATATAGCTCAGCACTGCACTAGAGAGGCCAGCACACTGTATTATATAGCTCAGCACTGCACTAGAGAGGCCAGCACACTGTATTATATAGCTCAGCACTGCACTAGAGGCCAGCACACTGTATTATATAGCTCAGCAGTGCACTAGAGAGGCCAGCACACTGTATTATATAGCTCAGCACTGCACTACAGAGGCCAGCACACTGTATTATATAGCTCAGCACTGCACTAGAGAGGCCAGCACACTGTATTATATAGCTCAGCACTGCACTAGAGAGGCCAGCACACTGTATTATATAGCTCAGCACTGCACTACAGAGGCCAGCACACCGTATTATATAGCTCAGCACTGCACTAGAGAGGCCAGCACACTGTATTATATAGCTCAGCACTGCACTAGAGAGGCCAGCACACTGTATTATATAGCTCAGCACTGCACTAGAGAGGCCAGCACACTGTATTATATAGCTCAGCACTGCACTAGAGAGGCCAGCACACTGTATTATATAGCTCAGCACTGCACTAGAGAGGCCAGCACACTGTATTATAGCTCAGCACTGCACTAGAGAGGCCAGCACACTGTATTATATAGCTCAGCACTGCACTAGAGAGGCCAGCACACTGTATTATATAGCTCAGCACTGCACTAGAGAGGCCAGCACACTGTATTATATAGCTCAGCACTGCACTAGAGAGGCCAGCACACTGTATTATATAGCTCAGCACTGCACTACAGAGGCAAGCACACTGTATTATATAGTTCAGCACTGCACTAGAGAGGCCAGCACACTGTATTATATAGCTCAGCACTGCACTACAGAGGCCAGCACACTGTATTATATAGTTCAGCACTGCACTAGAGAGGCCAGCACACTGTATTATATAGCTCAGCACTGCACTAGAGAGGCCAGCACACTGTATTATATAGCTCAGCACTGCACTAGAGAGGCCAGCACACTGTATGATATAGCTCAGCACTGCACTAGAGAGGCCAGCACATTGTATTATATAGCTCAGCACTGCACTAGAGAGGCCGGCACACTGTATTATATAGCTCAGCACTGCACTAGAGAGGCCAGCACACTGTATTATATAGCTCAGCACTGCACTAGAGAGGCAAGCACACTGTATTATATAGCTCAGCACTGCACTAGAGAGGCCAGCACACTGTATTATATAGCTCAGCACTGCACTAGAGAGGCCAGCACACTGTATTATATAGCTCAGCCCTGCACTAGAGAGGCCATCACACTATATTATATAGCTCAGCCCTGCACTAGAGAGGCCAGCACACTGTATTATATAGCTCAGCACTGCACTAGAGAGGCCAGCACACTGTATTATATAGCTCAGCCCTGCACTAGAGAGGCCAGCACACTCTATTATATAGCTCAGCACTGCACTAGAGAGGCCAGCACACTGTATTATATAGCTCAGCACTGCACTAGAGAGGCCAGCACACTGTATTATATAGCTCAGCCCTGCACTAGAGAGGCCAGCACACTGTATTATATAGCTCAGCCCTGCACTAGAGAGGCCAGCACACTGTATTATATAGCTCAGCACTGCACTAGAGAGGCCAGTACACTGTATTATATAGCTCAGCACTGCACTAGAGAGGCCAGCACACTGTATTATATAGCTCAGCACTGCACTACAGAGGCCAGCATACTGTATTATATAACTCAGCACTGCACTAGAGAGGCCAGTACACTGTATTATATAGCTCAGCACTGCACTAGAGGGGCCAGCACACTGTATTATATAGCTCAGCACTGCACTAGAGAGGCCAGCACACTGTATTATATAGCTCAGCCCTGCACTAGAGAAGCCAGCACAATGTATTATATAGTTCAGCCTTGCACTAGAGAGGCCAGCAGACTGTATTATATAGCTCAGCACTGCACTAAAGAGGCCAGCACACTGTATTATATAGCTCAGCACTGCACTAAAGAGGTCAGCACACTGTATTTTATAGCTCAGCACTGCACTAAAGAGGCCAGCAGACTGTATTATATAGCTCAGCACTGCACTAAAGAGGCCAGCACACTGTATTATATAGCTCAGCACTGCACTAAAGAGGTCAGCACACTGTATTTTATAGCTCAGCATTGTACTAAAGAGGCCAGCATACTGTATTTTATAGCTCAGCATTGTACTAGAGAGGCCAGCATACTGTATTTTATAGCTCAGCACTATATTAAAGAGCAGCAGTCACGTGCATTATATATACTGATAAGGTCGGTATGATGTACAAGATGATGCAATTACATGACAAAGAGCAGTAAAATAGTAAGATCAGCCCATGAAGACACCAGCATCATTCTGATTGCATGAAATACACACAGGACAGGTCCACGCAGCGCCGCTGCTTGGTGGTGTTAGACTAGAGATTAGCAGATTCAAACCATACCTTGGAAATATTGGTCAGTTACGTGCTCATGATCACTGATGCACAATATGAAGACAGAAATACAGGGAACAAGGATACAATACATAGGACCCCAATAGGAGCCCTCTGCGTGGTATCTGATATAGGTTACAATAAACCATAGAGTTGAGCACCTGCAGTTACAAATACTGTATTTTAGAATTTATTAAAAGGATGTGCTGAAATGCGTGCGGTTTAAGACTGTTAAGGCTGGGTGAGAACAAAAAAGTATTACAATCTCACACGTGTGTATTGTATCCACTTTCTCTGGTATTGTAGAAAATGACTATAACAGACACAATATAAATAAGAGTTTTCATTTGATATATAGATTATTCTTCCCATTTGGTCCCACCAACCGTGTAACTGACCAACATTTGATTCTGTATAGCTGATGTTTGTAGGAAAGACAGAGAGAGAGTAGAGACGGGCTAGAGATGGGAAGAGCGACAGGGAGTCCATCTTGCCCAGGTGGGCTGGCTGGCTGCCTCAGTTGACATGACAGATTGTGGCCAGTTGGTCAAAGGTCTGACATAGGTCCAGTTGCTTGGCAAGTTTGTAAGGACAGGCTTGAAAAGCTGAAGCAAATATTACAGACCATAAAACGAAAAGGGAAAAAACAGAAATAAAATAAAACTAAATCATGATCACATTAGTACCGTGTTACTAATGACTTACCCAACCTCACAGCTGCTCAGAGTCAATCGCTAATTATTTTATGTGCTACATTACTAAATTTCCATCTTGTACATTAGAAGGAAGTAATATGTTTTTGTAAAAGATTTTTATACTATTTCCATAGAGGAAATCTTTTTAATTTTCGGTACCACAGAGGACAACATTGAGGTTGTGTAACAGAATCTGTTCAATACCACAGGAGAATGGGAGACTTCAATATAGAACAATTACAACACAACATTAACTCTCTCTCTCGTCATTAAACAACCCCCTTCGTATTAAATGTGCATTTACGTTCCAACAAAATGGATGGTAGCATGATAAAAATCAGAAAGAATTGTGGGTAGTGGCAAGAAGACTGCGAGTCACAGCCACTAAGACACCAAAACCACAAGTACCTCCACCTAGATTGTCCTCCTCTTCTCTGAACAGAGGGGACGTGAGGATGACTTTCAGTGTTAGCTTGGGCTCCTTGGAATTCTGGATAATAAGTGACGCCTCTTTCGTACATTGCTCCATTTTGTAAGACTCTTCTGTAAGCTTCTGTGAACAAGAAAAAAAACATTTAATTAAAAATAAATAAAATTGCACGCTTAACTGATAAATTAATTTCTTTTATGATGGTGAGAGACCACAAGACATCACATGTGGGATTCCACTCCAGTCCACTAGGTCCTCTTAGTGTGACGTCTCATGGACTTTCATCATCTTATGAAAGAAAAGTCCCCCCCAATAAATTCCCTATTAATCATCCAAAAGTAGCTTCCTGGTGATGAAATGATTAGGTGTATGCGGCTTGTCAAATCAGGGACACCCCTTATACGTGATGTACTTATCCCTGAATGATGCACTCCTCTACACCATGTTAAAGTCTATTTACTTGTCAAACTGGCAAACATTTTACATATTAACGTGTATAAAAATTCTAATTTAGGCTCCTAAAATGTTTGGATTATCCCACTATAACCTGCCTACTATTATTCTGCCACACACATAGCTTTTTCATTGGGTATTGGATAAATAAGACTTATGGTTCAGATATAATATCTGTATAATATAATATACGGTATAGCAATTGCTCCTTGCTATGTGTCATGGTGTAGTTGTTACTGTCCCTTTAATTCTAGCTATCACATGACCATACAACCTATTTACGCGGCACTCCGCAATACCTGTGCTAGGTAATTTGTTGTCATGAGGATTTACGTTTCTTGTTCCAAGGAATATTATTGCTTATAGGATTTCTAACATTGAACTCTCTCTTGCCGTTTTTGTCATCTCCTATTATTCAGGAACCGCAACTTATTTGCATAACTTCGCCTTGAAACTTCTCACAGGCAAGCAGCTCCGTAACTTGTTATCCGTAGTGAGCGTGTGACGTCACCGCAGGCCGAAGCCTTCAGTGTTACAACAGCTGAGCCAGCAGCACGGACAAACTTCGGTAAAGTGATACCCTGATTCTAGAACAACCTACTAGCAGCCCGGATTACAGCAACTAAATACGGTATCGTAAGAAACCTTACTTATTTCATTTGAAGCTTGATATTTCAATATAGCCACAGCGTGCTGCATATCTGTTCTTGTCAAGGTTTTCTATGACTGTGTGCATTGTTTGCTATAACTGCTTCCAACACTCAAGCTGCCACAAGCTCTATATATCTGCGATACTTTTACCTGCATCTAACACTCAAGCTGCCACAAGCTCTATATATCTGCGATACTTTTACCTGCTTCTAACACTCAAGCTGCCACAAGCTCTATATATCTGCAATACTTTTACCTGCTTCTAACACTCAAGCTGCCACAAGCTCTATATATCTGCAATACTTTTACCTGCTTCTAACACTCAAGCTGCCACAAGCTCTATATATCTGCAATACTTTTATCTGCTTCTAACACTCAAGCTGCCACAAGCTCTATATATCTGCAATACTTTTATCTGCTTCTAACACTCAAGCTGCCACAAGCTCTATATATCTGCGATACTTTTACCTGCTTCTAACACTCAAGCTGCCACAAGCTCTATATATCTGCAATACTTTTACCTGCTTCTAACACTCAAGCTGCCACAAGCTCTATATATCTGCGATACTTTTACCTGCTTCTAACACTCAAGCTGCCACAAGCTCTATATATCTGCAATACTTTTACCTGCTTCTAACACTCAAGCTGCCACAAGCTCTATATATCTGCAATACTTTTACCTGCTTCTAACACTCAAGCTGCCACAAGCTCTATATATCTGCGATACTTTTACCTGCTTCTAACACTCAAGCTGCCACAAGCTCTATATATCTGCGATACTTTTACCTGCTTCTAACACTCAAGCTGCCACAAGCTCTATATATCTGCGATACTTTTACCTGCTTCTAACACTCAAGCTGCCACAAGCTCTATATATCTGCGATACTTTTACCTGCTTCTAACACTCAAGCTGCCACAAGCTCTATATATCTGCAATACTTTTACCTGCTTCTAACACTCAAGCTGCCACAAGCTCTATATATCTGCGATACTTTTACCTGCTTCTAACACTCAAGCTGCCACAAGCTCTATATATCTGCAATACTTTTACCTGCTTCTAACACTCAAGCTGCCACAAGCTCTATATATCTGCGATACTTTTACCTGCTTCTAACACTCAAGCTGCCACAAGCTCTATATATCTGCGATACTTTTACCTGCTTCTAACACTCAAGCTGCCACAAGCTCTATATATCTGCAATACTTTTACCTGCTTCTAACACTCAAGCTGCCACAAGCTCTATATATCTGCAATACTTTTACCTGCTTCTAACACTCAAGCTGCCACAAGCTCTATATATCTGCAATACTTTTACCTGCTTCTGAAACTCAAGCTGCCACAAGCTCTATATATCTGTGATACTTTTACCTGCTTCTAACACTCAAGCCGCCACAAGCTCTATATATCTGCAATACTTTTACCTGCTTCTAACACTCAAGCTGCCACAAGCTCTATATATCTGCGATACTTTTACCTGCTTCTAACACTCAAGCTGCCACAAGCTCTATATATCTGCGATACTTTTACCTGCTTCTAACACTCAAGCTGCCACAAGCTCTATATATCTGCAATACTTTTACCTGCTTCTAACACTCAAGCTGCCACAAGCTCTATATATCTGCGATACTTTTACCTGCTTCTAACACTCAAGCTGCCACAAGCTCTATATATCTGCAATACTTTTACCTGCTTCTAACACTCAAGCTGCCACAAGCTCTATATATCTGCGATACTTTTACCTGCTTCTGAAACTCAAGCTGCCACAAGCTCTATATATCTGCGATACTTTTACCTGCTTCTGAAACTCAAGCTGCCACAAGCTCTATATATCTGCAATACTTTTACCTGCTTCTAACACTCAAGCTGCCACAAGCTCTATATATCTGCGATACTTTTACCTGCTTCTAACACTCAAGCTGCCACAAGCTCTATATATCTGCAATACTTTTACCTGCTTCTAACACTCAAGCTGCCACAAGCTCTATATATCTGCGATACTTTTACCTGCTTCTAACACTCAAGCTGCCACAAGCTCTATATATCTGCGATACTTTTACCTGCTTCTAACACTCAAGCTGCCACAAGCTCTATATATCTGCAATACTTTTACCTGCTTCTAACACTCAAGCTGCCACAAGCTCTATATATCTGCGATACTTTTACCTGCTTCTAACACTCAAGCTGCCACAAGCTCTATATATCTGCAATACTTTTACCTGCTTCTAACACTCAAGCTGCCACAAGCTCTATATATCTGCGATACTTTTACCTGCTTCTGAAACTCAAGCTGCCACAAGCTCTATATATCTGCAATACTTTTACCTGCTTCTGAAACTCAAGCTGCCACAAGCTCTATATATCTGCAATACTTTTACCTGCTTCTAAACAAGCTCCCCCATAGTCCAACTACTGCTCAATCAGCCACAAGCTCTATATATCTGCAATACTTTTACTGCTTCTAACACTCAAGCTGCCACAAGCTCTATATATCTGCTATACTTTTACCTGCTTCTAACACTCAAGCTGCCACAAGCTCTATATATCTGCGATACTTTTACCTGCTTCTAACACTCAAGCTGCCACAAGCTCTATATATCTGCGATACTTTTACCTGCTTCTAACACTCAAGCTGCCACAAGCTCTATATATCTGCAATACTTTTACCTGCTTCTAACACTCAAGCTGCCACAAGCTCTATATATCTGCAATACTTTTACCTGCTTCTGAAACTCAAGCTGCCACAAGCTCTATATATCTGCGATACTTTTACCTGCTTCTAACACTCAAGCTGCCACAAGCTCTATATATCTGCAATACTTTTACCTGCTTCTAACACTCAAGCTGCCACAAGCTCTATATATCTGCGATACTTTTACCTGCTTCTAACACTCAAGCTGCCACAAGCTCTATATATCTGCAATACTTTTACCTGCTTCTAACACTCAAGCTGCCACAAGCTCTATATATCTGCGATACTTTTACCTGCTTCTAACACTCAAGCTGCCACAAGCTCTATATATCTGCAATACTTTTACCTGCTTCTAACACTCAAGCTGCCACAAGCTCTATATATCTGCGATACTTTTACCTGCTTCTAACACTCAAGCTGCCACAAGCTCTATATATCTGCAATACTTTTACCTGCTTCTAACACTCAAGCTGCCACAAGCTCTATATATCTGCGATACTTTTACCTGCTTCTAACACTCAAGCTGCCACAAGCTCTATATATCTGCAATACTTTTACCTGCTTCTAACACTCAAGCTGCCACAAGCTCTATATATCTGCGATACTTTTACCTGCTTCTAACACTCAAGCTGCCACAAGCTCTATATATCTGCGATACTTTTACCTGCTTCTAACACGCAAGCTGCCACAAGCTCTATATATCTGCGATACTTTTACCTGCTTCTAACACTCAAGCTGCCACAAGCTCTATATATCTGCGATACTTTTACCTGCTTCTAACACTCAAGCTGCCACAAGCTCTATATATCTGCAATACTTTTACCTGCTTCTAACACTCAAGCTGCCACAAGCTCTATATATCTGCAATACTTTTACCTGCTTCTAACACTCAAGCTGCCACAAGCTCTATATATCTGCAATACTTTTACCTGCTTCTAACACTCAAGCTGCCACAAGCTCTATATATCTGCAATACTTTTACCTGCTTCTAACACTCAAGCTGCCACAAGCTCTATATATCTGCAATACTTTTACCTGCTTCTAACACTCAAGCTGCCACAAGCTCTATATATCTGCAATACTTTTACCTGCTTCTAACACTCAAGCTGCCACAAGCTCTATATATCTGCAATACTTTTACCTGCTTCTAACACTCAAGCTGCCACAAGCTCTATATATCTGCGATACTTTTACCTGCTTCTAACACTCAAGCTGCCACAAGCTCTATATATCTGCGATACTTTTACCTGCTTCTAACACTCAAGCTGCCACAAGCTCTATATATCTGCAATACTTTTACCTGCTTCTAACACTCAAGCTGCCACAAGCTCTATATATCTGCGATACTTTTACCTGCTTCTAACACTCAAGCTGCCACAAGCTCTATATATCTGCAATACTTTTACCTGCTTCTAACACTCAAGCTGCCACAAGCTCTATATATCTGCAATACTTTTACCTGCTTCTAACACTCAAGCTGCCACAAGCTCTATATATCTGCGATACTTTTACCTGCTTCTGAAACTCAAGCTGCCACAAGCTCTATATATCTGCAATACTTTTACCTGCTTCTAACACTCAAGCTGCCACAAGCTCTATATATCTGCAATACTTTTACCTGCTTCTAACACTCAAGCTGCCACAAGCTCTATATATCTGCAATACTTTTACCTGCTTCTAACACTCAAGCTGCCACAAGCTCTATATATCTGCGATACTTTTACCTGCTTCTAACACTCAAGCTGCCACAAGCTCTATATATCTGCGATACTTTTACCTGCTTCTAACACTCAAGCTGCCACAAGCTCTATATATCTGCAATACTTTTACCTGCTTCTAACACTCAAGCTGCCACAAGCTCTATATATCTGCAATACTTTTACCTGCTTCTGAAACTCAAGCTGCCACAAGCTCTATATATCTGCGATACTTTTACCTGCTTCTAACACTCAAGCTGCCACAAGCTCTATATATCTGCAATACTTTTACCTGCTTCTAACACTCAAGCTGCCACAAGCTCTATATATCTGCGATACTTTTACCTGCTTCTAACACTCAAGCTGCCACAAGCTCTATATATCTGCAATACTTTTACCTGCTTCTAACACTCAAGCTGCCACAAGCTCTATATATCTGCGATACTTTTACCTGCTTCTAACACTCAAGCTGCCACAAGCTCTATATATCTGCAATACTTTTACCTGCTTCTAACACTCAAGCTGCCACAAGCTCTATATATCTGCGATACTTTTACCTGCTTCTAACACTCAAGCTGCCACAAGCTCTATATATCTGCAATACTTTTACCTGCTTCTAACACTCAAGCTGCCACAAGCTCTATATATCTGCGATACTTTTACCTGCTTCTAACACTCAAGCTGCCACAAGCTCTATATATCTGCGATACTTTTACCTGCTTCTAACACTCAAGCTGCCACAAGCTCTATATATCTGCGATACTTTTACCTGCTTCTAACACTCAAGCTGCCACAAGCTCTATATATCTGCGATACTTTTACCTGCTTCTAACACTCAAGCTGCCACAAGCTCTATATATCTGCGATACTTTTACCTGCTTCTAACACTCAAGCTGCCACAAGCTCTATATATCTGCGATACTTTTACCTGCTTCTAACACTCAAGCTGCCACAAGCTCTATATATCTGCAATACTTTTACCTGCTTCTAACACTCAAGCTGCCACAAGCTCTATATATCTGCAATACTTTTACCTGCTTCTAACACTCAAGCTGCCACAAGCTCTATATATCTGCAATACTTTTACCTGCTTCTAACACTCAAGCTGCCACAAGCTCTATATATCTGCAATACTTTTACCTGCTTCTAACACTCAAGCTGCCACAAGCTCTATATATCTGCAATACTTTTACCTGCTTCTAACACTCAAGCTGCCACAAGCTCTATATATCTGCAATACTTTTACCTGCTTCTAACACTCAAGCTGCCACAAGCTCTATATATCTGCAATACTTTTACCTGCTTCTAACACTCAAGCTGCCACAAGCTCTATATATCTGCGATACTTTTACCTGCTTCTAACACTCAAGCTGCCACAAGCTCTATATATCTGCAATACTTTTACCTGCTTCTAACACTCAAGCTGCCACAAGCTCTATATATCTGCAATACTTTTACCTGCTTCTAACACTCAAGCTGCCACAAGCTCTATATATCTGCAATACTTTTATCTGCTTCTAACACTCAAGCTGCCACAAGCTCTATATATCTGCGATACTTTTACCTGCTTCTAACACTCAAGCTGCCACAAGCTCTATATATCTGCAATACTTTTATCTGCTTCTAACACTCAAGCTGCCACAAGCTCTATATATCTGCGATACTTTTACCTGCTTCTAACACTCAAGCTGCCACAAGCTCTATATATCTGCGATACTTTTACCTGCTTCTAACACTCAAGCTGCCACAAGCTCTATATATCTGCAATACTTTTACCTGCTTCTAACACTCAAGCTGCCACAAGCTCTATATATCTGCGATACTTTTACCTGCTTCTAACACTCAAGCTGCCACAAGCTCTATATATCTGCGATACTTTTAACTGCTTCTGAAACTCAAGCTGCCACAAGCTCTATATATCTGCAATACTTTTACCTGCTTCTAACACTCAAGCTGCCACAAGCTCTATATATCTGCGATACTTTTACCTGCTTCTAACACTCAAGCTGCCACAAGCTCTATATATCTGCAGATACTTTTACCTGCTTCTAACACTCAAGCTGCCACAAGCTCTATATATCTGCGATACTTTTACCTGCTTCTAACACTCAAGCTGCCACAAGCTCTATATATCTGCGATACTTTTACCTGCTTCTAACACTCAAGCTGCCACAAGCTCTATATATCTGCAATACTTTTACCTGCTTCTAACACTCAAGCTGCCACAAGCTCTATATATCTGCGATACTTTTACCTGCTTCTAACACTCAAGCTGCCACAAGCTCTATATATCTGCAATACTTTTACCTGCTTCTAACACTCAAGCTGCCACAAGCTCTATATATCTGCGATACTTTTACCTGCTTCTAACACTCAAGCTGCCACAAGCTCTATATATCTGCAATACTTTTACCTGCTTCTAACACTCAAGCTGCCACAAGCTCTATATATCTGCGATACTTTTACCTGCTTCTAACACTCAAGCTGCCACAAGCTCTATATATCTGCGAATACTTTTACCTGCTTCTGAACACTCCAAGCTGCCACAAGCTCTATATATCTGCGATACTTTTACCTGCTTCTAACACTCAAGCTGCCACAAGCTCTATATATCTGCAATACTTTAAACTGCTTCTAACACTCAAGCTGCCACAAGCTCTATATATCTGCGATACTTTTACCTGCTTCTAACACTCAAGCTGCCACAAGCTCTATATATCTGCAATACTTTTACCTGCTTCTAACACTCAAGCTGCCACAAGCTCTATATATCTGCAATACTTTTACCTGCTTCTAACACTCAAGCTGCCACAAGCTCTATATATCTGCGATACTTTTACCTGCTTCTAACACTCAAGCTGCCACAAGCTCTATATATCTGCAATACTTTTACCTGCTTCTAACACTCAAGCTGCCACAGGCTCTATATATCTGCGAATACTTTTTACCTGCTTCTAACACTCAAGCTGCCACAAGCTCTATATATCTGCGAATACTTTTACCTGCTTCTAACACTCAAGCTGCCACAAGCTCTATATATCTGCGATACTTTTACCTGCTTCTAACACTCAAGCTGCCACAAGCTCTATATATCTGCAATACTTTTACCTGCTTCTAACACTCAAGCTGCCACAAGCTCTATATATCTGCGATACTTTTACCTGCTTCTAACACTCAAGCTGCCACAAGCTCTATATATCTGCAATACTTTTACCTGCTTCTAACACTCAAGCTGCCACAAGCTCTATATATCTGCAATACTTTTACCTGCTTCTAACACTCAAGCTGCCACAAGCTCTATATATCTGCAATACTTTTACCTGCTTCTAACACTCAAGCTGCCACAAGCTCTATATATCTGCGATACTTTTACCTGCTTCTAACACTCAAGCTGCCACAAGCTCTATATATCTGCAATACTTTTACCTGCTTCTAACACTCAAGCTGCCACAAGCTCTATATATCTGCGATACTTTTACCTGCTTCTAACACTCAAGCTGCCACAAGCTCTATATATCTGCAATACTTTTACCTGCTTCTAACACTCAAGCTGCCACAAGCTCTATATATCTGCAATACTTTTACCTGCTTCTAACACTCAAGCTGCCACAAGCTCTATATATCTGCAATACTTTTACCTGCTTCTAACACTCAAGCTGCCACAAGCTCTATATATCTGCAATACTTTTACCTGCTTCTAACACTCAAGCTGCCACAAGCTCTATATATCTGCAATACTTTTACCTGCTTCTAACACTCAAGCTGCCACAAGCTCTATATATCTGCGATACTTTTACCTGCTTCTAACACTCAAGCTGCCACAAGCTCTATATATCTGCAATACTTTTACCTGCTTCTAACACTCAAGCTGCCACAAGCTCTATATATCTGCAATACTTTTACTGCTTCTAACACTCAAGCTGCCACAAGCTCTATATATCTGCGAATACTTTTACCTGCTTCTAACACTCAAGCTGCCACAGAGCTCGATATATCTGCGGAATAACTTGTTTTAACCTGCTTCTAACACTCAAGCTGCCAGCAAGCTCTATATATCTGGCGATACTTTTTACCTGCTTCTAACACTCAAGACTGCCACAAGCTCTATTATATCTGCTATACTTTTACCGTGGCTTCTAACACTCAAGCTGCCACAGAGCTCGTATATATCTGCAATACTTTTACACTGCTTCTAACACTCAAAGCCTGCCACAAGTCTCTATATATCTGCAGATACTTTACCTGCTTCTAACACTCAAGCTGCCAGCAAGCTCTATATATCTGCAATACTTTTACCTGCTTCTAACACTCAAGCTGCCACAAGCTCTATATATCTGCGATACTTTTACTGCTTCTAACACTCAAGCTGCCACAAGCCCTCTATATATCTGCAATACTTTTTATCTGCTTCTAACACTCAAAGCTGCCACAAGCTCTATATATCTGCATACTTTTACCTGCTTCTAACACTCAAGCTGCCACAAGCTCTATATATCTGCAATACTTTTACCTGCTTCTAACACTCAAGCTGCCACAAGCTCTATATATCTGCAATACTTTTACCTGCTTCTAACACTCAAGCTGCCACAAGCTCTATATATCTGCAATACTTTTACCTGCTTCTAACACTCAAGCTGCCACAAGCTCTATATATCTGCGATACTTTTACCTGCTTCTAACACTCAAGCTGCCACAAGCTCTATATATCTGCAATACTTTTACCTGCTTCTAACACTCAAGCTGCCACAAGCTCTATATATCTGCAATACTTTTACCTGCTTCTAACACTCAAGCTGCCACAAGCTCTATATATCTGCAATACTTTTACCTGCTTCTAACACTCAAGCTGCCACAAGCTCTATATATCTGCAATACTTTTACCTGCTTCTAACACTCAAGCTGCCACAAGCTCTATATATCTGCGATACTTTTACCTGCTTCTAACACTCAAGCTGCCACAAGCTCTATATATCTGCAATACTTTTACCTGCTTCTAACACTCAAGCTGCCACAAGCTCTATATATCTGCAATACTTTTACCTGCTTCTAACACTCAAGCTGCCACAAGCTCTATATATCTGCAATACTTTTACCTGCTTCTAACACTCAAGCTGCCACAAGCTCTATATATCTGCGATACTTTTACCTGCTTCTAACACTCAAGCTGCCACAAGCTCTATATATCTGCAATACTTTTACCTGCTTCTAACACTCAAGCTGCCACAAGCTCTATATATCTGCGATACTTTTACCTGCTTCTAACACTCAAGCTGCCACAAGCTCTATATATCTGCAATACTTTTACCTGCTTCTAACACTCAAGCTGCCACAAGCTCTATATATCTGCGATACTTTTACCTGCTTCTAACACTCAAGCTGCCACAAGCTCTATATATCTGCAATACTTTTACCTGCTTCTAACACTCAAGCTGCCACAAGCTCTATATATCTGCGATACTTTTACCTGCTTCTAACACTCAAGCTGCCACAAGCTCTATATATCTGCGATACTTTTACCTGCTTCTAACACTCAAGCTGCCACAAGCTCTATATATCTGCAATACTTTTACCTGCTTCTAACACTCAAGCTGCCACAAGCTCTATATATCTGCAATACTTTTACCTGCTTCTAACACTCAAGCTGCCACAAGCTCTATATATCTGCAATACTTTTACCTGCTTCTAACACTCAAGCTGCCACAAGCTCTATATATCTGCAATACTTTTACCTGCTTCTAACACTCAAGCTGCCACAAGCTCTATATATCTGCAATACTTTTACCTGCTTCTAACACTCAAGCTGCCACAAGCTCTATATATCTGCGATACTTTTACCTGCTTCTACACTCAAGCTGCCACAAGCTCTATATATCTGCGATACTTTTACCTGCTTCTAACACTCAAGCTGCCACAAGCTCTATATATCTGCGATACTTTTACCTGCTTCTAACACTCAAGCTGCCACAAGCTCTATATATCTGCGATACTTTTACCTGCTTCTAACACTCAAGCTGCCACAAGCTCTATAAATCTGCTATACTTTTACCTGCTTCTAACACTCAAGCTGCCACAAGCTCTATATACTGCAATACTTTTACCTGCTTCTAACACTCAGCTGCCACAAGCTCTATATATCTGCGATACTTTTTACCTGCTTCTAACACTCAAGCTGCCACAAGCTCTATATATCTGCAGATACTTTTACCTGCTTCTAACACTCAAGCTGCCACAAGCTCTATATATCTGCAAAACTTTTACCTGCTTCTAACACTCAAGCTGCCACAAGCTCTATATATCTGCGATACTTTTACCTGCTTCTGACACTCAAGCTGCCACAAGCTCTATATATCTGCGAATACTTTTAAACTGCTTCTAACACTCAAGCTGCCACAAGCTCTATATATCTGCGATACTTTAAACTGCTTCTAACACTCAAGCTGCCACAAGCTCTATATATCTGCAATACTTTTACCTGCTTCTAACACTCAAGCTGCCACAAGCTCTATATATCTGCGAATACTTTTACCTGCTTCTAACACTCAAGCTGCCACAAGCTCTATATATCTGCAATAACTTTTACCTGCTTCTAAACACTCAAGCTGCCACAAGCTCTATATATCTGCAATACTTTTACCTGCTTCTAACACTCAAGCTGCCAAAGCTCTATATAATCGGCAATACTTTTACCTGCTTCTAACACTCAAGCGCCACAAGCTCTATATATCTGCGATACTTTACCTGCTTCTAACACTCAAGCTGCCACAAGCTCTATATATCTGCAATACTTTTACCTGCTTCTAACACTCAAGCTGCCACAAGCTCTATATATCTGCGATTACTTTTACCTGCTTCTGAAACTCAAGCTGCCACAAGCTCTATATATCTGCAATACTTTTACCTGCTTCTGAAACTCAAGCTGCCACAAGCTCTATATATCTGCAATACTTTTACCTGCTTCTAACACTCAAGCTGCCACAAGCTCTATATATCTGCGATACTTTTACCTGCTTCTGAAACTCAAGCTGCCACAAGCTCTATATATCTGCAATACTTTTACCTGCTTCTAACACTCAAGCTGCCACAAGCTCTGATATATCTGCGATACTTTTACCTGCTTCTGAACACTCAAAGCTGCCACAAGCTCTAGATAGCTGCAATACTTTTACCTGCTTCGAAACACTCAAAGCTGCCACAAGCTCTATTTATCTGCAATACTTTTACCTGCTTCTAACACTCAAGCTGCCACAAGCTCTATATATCTGCATACTTTAACCTGCTTCTAAACACTCAAAGCTGGCCACAAGCTCTATATATCTGCGATACTTTTACCTGCTTCTGAACACTCAAGCTGCCACAAGCTCTATATATCTGCAGATACTTTTACCTGCTTCCTAACACTCAAGCTGCCAACAAGCTCTATAATATCTGCGAATACTTTTACCTGCTTCTAACACTCAAGCTGCCACAAGCTCTATATATCTGCAATACTTTTACCTGCTTCTAACACTCAAGCTGCCACAAGCTCTATATATCTGCAATACTTTTACCTGCTTCTAACACTCAAGCTGCCACAAGCTCTATATATCTGCAATACTTTTACCTGCTTCTAACACTCAAGCTGCCACAAGCTCTATATATCTGCAATACTTTTACCTGCTTCTAACACTCAAGCTGCCACAAGCTCTATATATCTGCAATACTTTTACCTGCTTCTGAAACTCAAGCTGCCACAAGCTCTATATATCTGCAATACTTTTACCTGCTTCTAACACTCAAGCTGCCACAAGCTCTATATATCTGCAATACTTTTACCTGCTTCTAACACTCAAGCTGCCACAAGCTCTATATATCTGCGATACTTTTACCTGCTTCTAACACTCAAGCTGCCACAAGCTCTATATATCTGCAATACTTTTACCTGCTTCTAACACTCAAGCTGCCACAAGCTCTATATATCTGCGAATACTTTTACCTGCTTCTAACACTCAAGCTGCCACAAGCTCTATATATCTGCAATACTTTTACCTGCTTCTAACACTCAAGCTGCCACAAGCTCTATATATCTGCAATACTTTTACCTGCTTCTAACACTCAAGCTGCCACAAGCTCTATATATCTGCAATACTTTTACCTGCTTCTAACACTCAAGCTGCCACAAGCTCTATATATCTGCAATACTTTTACCTGCTTCTAACACTCAAGCTGCCACAAGCTCTATATATCTGCAATACTTTTACCTGCTTCTAACACTCAAGCTGCCACAAGCTCTATATATCTGCAATACTTTTATCTGCTTCTAACACTCAAGCTGCCACAAGCTCTATATATCTGCGATACTTTTACCTGCTTCTAACACTCAAGCTGCCACAAGCTCTATATATCTGCAATACTTTTATCTGCTTCTAACACTCAAGCTGCCACAAGCTCTATATATCTGCGATACTTTTACCTGCTTCTAACACTCAAGCTGCCACAAGCTCTATATATCTGCGATACTTTAAACTGCTTCTAACACTCAAGCTGCCACAAGCTCTATATATCTGCAATACTTTTACCTGCTTCTAACACTCAAGCTGCCACAAGCTCTATATATCTGCAATACTTTTACCTGCTTCTAACACTCAAGCTGCCACAAGCTCTATATATCTGCAATACTTTTACCTGCTTCTAACACTCAAGCTGCCACAAGCTCTATATATCTGCATACTTTTACCTGCTTCTAACACTCAAGCTGCCACAAGCTCTATATATCTGCGATACTTTTACCTGCTTCTAACACTCAAGCTGCCACAAGCTCTATATATCTGAGATACTTTTACCTGCTTCTAAACTCAAGCTGCCACAAGCTCTATATATCTGCAATACTTTTACCTGCTTCTAACACTCAAGCTGCCACAAGCTCTATATATCTGCAATACTTTTACCTGCTTCTAACACTCAAGCTGCCACAAGCTCTATATATCTGCGATACTTTTACCTGCTTCTAACACTCAAGCTGCCACAAGCTCTATATATCTGCAATACTTTTACCTGCTTCTAACACTCAAGCTGCCACAAGCTCTATATATCTGCGATACTTTTACCTGCTTCTAACACTCAAGCTGCCACAAGCTCTTTATATCTTCAATACTTTTACCTGCTTCTAACACTCAAGCTGCCACAAGCTCTATATATCTGCGATACTTTTACCTGCTTCTAACACTCAAGCTGCCACAAGCTCTATATATCTGCAATACTTTTACCTGCTTCTAACACTCAAGCTGCCACAAGCTCTATATATCTGCGATACTTTTACCTGCTTCTAACACTCAAGCTGCCACAAGCTCTATATATCTGCAATACTTTTACCTGCTTCTAACACTCAAGCTGCCACAAGCTCTATATATCTGCGATACTTTAACTGCTTCTAACACTCAAGCTGCCACAAGCTCTATATATCTGCAATACTTTTACCTGCTTCTAACACTCAAGCTGCCACAAGCTCTATATATCTGCGATACTTTTACCACGTCTTCTAACCACTCAAGCTGCCACAAGCTTCTATATAGCTGCAATACTGTTAAACTGCGATCTAACACTCAAGCTGGCACAAAGCTCTATATATCTGCTATACTTTTACCTGCTTCTAACACTCAAGCTGCCACAAGCTCTATGTAGTCTGCAATACTTTTACCTCTTCTAACACTCAAGCTGCCACAAGCTCTATATATCTGCACTACTTTTACCTGCTTCTAACACTCAAGCTGCACACAAAGCTCTATATATCTGCAATACTTTTACCTGCTTCTAACACTCAAGCTGCCACAAGCTCTATATATCTGCAATACTTTTACCTGCTTCTAACACTCAAGCTGCCACAAAGCTCTATATATCTGCAATACTTTTACCTGCTTCTACACTCAAGCTGCCACAAGCTCTATATTATCTGCAATACTTTTACCTGCTTCTAACACTCATGCTGCCACACAGCTCTATATTTCTGCAAATAACGTTTACCTGCTTCTGAAACTCGAGAGCTGCCACAAGGCTCTATATATCTGCAATACTTTACCTGCTTCTTGACACTCAAGCTGCCGACAAGCTCTATAGATCTGCAATACTTTTACCTTGCTTCTAGACACTCAAGCTGCCACAAGCTCTAGAGTATCTGGCAATACTTTACCTGCTTCTAACACTCAAGCTGCCACAAGCTCTATATAGCTCTATATATCTGCGATACTTTTACCTGCTTCTAACACTCAAGCTGCCAGCAAGCTCAATATATCTGCGATACTTTTACCTGCTTCTAACACTCAAGGCTGCCACAAGCTCTATATATCTGCAATACTTTTACCTGCTTCTAACACTCAAGGCGTGCCACTAGGCTCTATATATCGTGCGATAGCGTTTACCTGCTTTCTGAACACTCAAGCTGCCACAAGCTCTATATATCTGCATACTTTTACCTGGCTTCTAACACTCAAGCTGCCACAAGGCTCATATATCTGCGAATACTTTTTACCTGCTTCTAACTCTCAAGCTGCACAAGCTCTATATATCTGATACTTTTACCTGCTTCTAACACTCAAGCTGCCACAAGCTCTATATCTGCGATACTTTTACCTGCTTCTAACACTCAAGCTGCCACAAGCTCTATATATCTGCGATACTTTTACCTGCTTCTAACACTCAAGCTGCCACAAGCTCTATATATCTGCAATACTTTACCTGCTTCTAACACTCAAGCTGCCACAAGCTCTATATATCTGCGATACTTTAAACTGCTTCTAACACTCAAGCTGCCACAAGCTCTATATATCTGCAATACTTTAAACTGCTTCTAACACTCAAGCTGCCACAAGCTCTATATATCTGCTTACTTTACCTGCTTCTAACACTCAAGCTGCCACAAGCTCTATATATCTGCAATACTTTTACCTGCTTCTAACACTCAAGCTGCCACAAGCTCTATATATCTGCGATACTTTTACCTGCTTCTAACACTCAAGCTGCCACAAGCTCTATATCTGCAATACTTTTACCTGCTTCTAACACTCAAGCTGCCACAAGCTCTATATATCTGCGATACTTTTACCTGCTTCTAACACTCAAGCTGCCACAAGCTCTATATATCTGCGATACTTTTACCTGCTTCTAACACTCAAGCTGCCACAAGCTCTATATATCTGCGATACTTTTACCTGCTTCTAACACTCAAGCTGCCACAAGCTCTATATATCTGCAATACTTTTACCTGCTTCTAACACTCAAGCTGCCACAAGCTCTATATATCTGCAATACTTTTACCTGCTTCTAACACTCAAGCTGCCACAAGCTCTATATATCTGCGATACTTTTACCTGCTTCTAACACTCAAGCTGCCACAAGCTCTATATATCTGCAATACTTTTACCTGCTTCTAACACTCAAGCTGCCACAAGCTCTATATATCTGCAATACTTTTACCTGCTTCTAACACTCAAGCTGCCACAAGCTCTATATATCTGCAATACTTTTACCTGCTTCTAACACTCAAGCTGCCACAAGCTCTATATATCTGCGATACTTTTACCTGCTTCTAACACTCAAGCTGCCACAAGCTCTATATATCTGCGATACTTTTACCTGCTTCTAACACTCAAGCTGCCACAAGCTCTATATATCTGCGATACTTTACCTGCTTCTAACACTCAAGCTGCCACAAGCTCTATATATCTGCAATACTTTTACCTGCTTCTAACACTCAAGCTGCCACAAGCTCTATATATCTGCAATACTTTTACCTGCTTCTAACACTCAAGCTGCCACAAGCTCTATATATCTGCAATACTTTTACCTGCTCTAACACTCAAGCTGCCACAAGCTCTATATATCTGCGATACTTTTACCTGCTTCTAACACTCAAGCTGCCACAAGCTCTATATATCTGCGATACTTTTACCTGCTTCTAACACTCAAGCTGCCACAAGCTCTATATATCTGCGATACTTTTACCTGCTTCTAACACTCAAGCTGCCACAAGCTCTATATATCTGCGATACTTTTACCTGCTTCTAACACTCAAGCTGCCACAAGCTATATATATCTGCAATACTTTTACCTGCTTCTAACACTCAAGCTGCCACAAGCTCTATATATCTGCGATACTTTTTACCTGCTTCTAACACTCAAGCTGCCACAAGCTCTATATATCTGCAATACTTTTACCTGCTTCTAACACTCAAGCTGCCACAAGCTCTATATATCTGCAATACTTTTATCTGCTTCTAACACTCAAGCTGCCACAAGCTCTATATATCTGCAATACTTTTACCTGCTTCTAACACTCAAGCTGCCACAAGCTCTATATATCTGCAATACTTTTACCTGCTTCTAACACTCAAGCTGCCACAAGCTCTATATATCTGCAATACTTTTACCTGCTTCTAACACTCAAGCTGCCACAAGCTCTATATATCTGCAATACTTTTACCTGCTTCTAACACTCAAGCTGCCACAAGCTCTATATATCTGCAATACTTTTACCTGCTTCTAACACTCAAGCTGCCACAAGCTCTATATATCTGCAATACTTTTATCTGCTTCTAACACTCAAGCTGCCACAAGCTCTATATATCTGCAATACTTTTACCTGCTTCTAACACTCAAGCTGCCACAAGCTCTATATATCTGCAATACTTTTATCTGCTTCTAACACTCAAGCTGCCACAAGCTCTATATATCTGCGATACTTTTACCTGCTTCTAACACTCAAGCTGCCACAAGCTCTATATATCTGCAATACTTTTATCTGCTTCTAACACTCAAGCTGCCACAAGCTCTATATATCTGCAATACTTTTACCTGCTTCTAACACTCAAGCTGCCACAAGCTCTATATATCTGCAATACTTTTATACCTGCTTCTAACACTCAAGCTGCCACAAGCTCTATATATCTGCAATACTTTTACCTGCTTCTAACACTCAAGCTGCCACAAGCTCTATATATCTGCAATACTTTTACCTGCTTCTAACACTCAAGCTGCCACAAGCTCTATATATCTGCAATACTTTTACCTGCTTCTAACACTCAAGCTGCCACAAGCTCTATATATCTGCAATACTTTTACCTGCTTCTAACACTCAAGCTGCCACAAGCTCTATATATCTGCAATACTTTTACCTGCTTCTAACACTCAAGCTGCCACAAGCTCTATATATCTGCAATACTTTTAACCTGCTTCTAACACTCAAGCTGCCACAAGCTCTATATATCTGCAATACTTTTACCTGCTTCTAACACTCAAGCTGCCACAAGCTCTATATATCTGCAATACTTTTACCTGCTTCTAACACTCAAGCTGCCACAAGCTCTATATATCTGCAATACTTTTACCTGCTTCTAACACTCAAGCTGCCACAAGCTCTATATATCTGCAATACTTTTACCTGCTTCTAACACTCAAGCTGCCACAAGCTCTATATATCTGCGATACTTTTACCTGCTTCTAACACTCAAGCTGCCACAAGCTCTATATATCTGCGATACTTTTACCTGCTTCTAACACTCAAGCTGCCACAAGCTCTATATATCTGCAATATTTTACCTGCTTCTAACACTCAAGCTGCCACAAGCTCTATATATCTGCGATACTTTTACCTGCTTCTAACACTCAAGCTGCCACAAGCTCTATATATCTGCAATACTTTTACCTGCTTCTAACACTCAAGCTGCCACAAGCTCTATATATCTGCGATACTTTTACCTGCTTCTAACACTCAAGCTGCCACAAGCTCTATATATCTGCGATACTTTTACCTGCTTCTAACACTCAAGCTGCCACAAGCTCTTATATCTGCAATACTTTTACCTGCTTCTAACACTCAAGCTGCCACAAGCTCTATATATCTGCGATACTTTTACCTGCTTCTAACACTCAAGCTGCCACAAGCTCTATATATCTGCAATACTTTTACCTGCTTCTAACACTCAAGCTGCCACAAGCTCTATATATCTGCAATACTTTTACCTGCTTCTAACACTCAAGCTGCCACAAGCTCTATATATCTGCAATACTTTTTCCTGGGCTTCTGAAACTCTAAGCTGCCACAAGCTCTATATATCTGCAATACTTTTACCTGCTTCCTAACACTCAAGCTGCCACAGGCTCTAATATCTGCAATACGTTTACCTGCTTCTAACACTCAAGCTGCCACAAGCGCTATATATGCTGCATACTTTTACCTGCTTCTAACACTCAAGCTGCCACAAGCTCTATATATCTGCAGATACTTTTACCTGCTTCTAACACTCAAGCTGCCACAAGTCTCTATATATCTGCGATACTTTACCTGCTTCTAGACACTCAAGCTGGCCACAAGCTCCTATATATCTGCATAGACTTTTACCTGCTTCTAACACTCAAGCTGCCACAAGCCTATATATCTGCGATACTTTTACCTGCTTCTGAACACTCAAGCTGCCACAAGCTCTATATATCTGCGATACTTTTAGTCTGGCTTCTAACACTCAAGCTGCCACAAGCTCTATATATCTGCATGACTTTTACCTGCTTCTAACACTCAAGCTGCCACAAGCTCTATATATCTGCGATACTTTTACCTGCTTCCAACACTCAAGCTGCCACAAGCTCTATATATCTGCAATACTTTTACCTGCTTCTAACACTCAAGCTGCCACAAGCTCTATATATCTGCAATACTTTTACCTGCTTCTAACACTCAAGCTGCCACAAGCTCTATATATCTGCAATACTTTTACCTGCTTCTAACACTCAAGCTGCCACAAGCTCTATATATCTGCAATACTTTACCTGCTTCTAACACTCAAGCTGCCACAAGCTCTATATATCTGCAATACTTTTACCTGCTTCTAACACTCAAGCTGCCACTAGCTCTATATATCTGCAATACTTTTACCTGCTTCTAACACTCAAGCTGCCACAAGCTCTATATATCTGCATACTTTTACCTGCTTCTAACACTCAAGCTGCCACAAGCTCTATATATCTGCAATACTTTTACCTGCTTCTAACACTCAAGCTGCCACAAGCTCTATATATCTGCAATACTTTAAACTGCTTCTAACACTCAAGCTGCCACAAGCTCTATATATCTGCGATACTTTTACCTGCTTCTAACACTCAAGCTGCCACAAGCTCTATATATCTGCGATACTTTTACCTGCTTCTAACACTCAAGCTGCCACAAGCTCTATATATCTGCAATACTTTTACCTGCTTCTAAAACTCAAGCTGCCACAAGCTCTATATATCTGCAATACTTTTACCTGCTTCTAACACTCAAGCTGCCACAAGCTCTATATATCTGCGATACTTTTACCTGCTTCTAACACTCAAGCTGCCACAAGCTCTATATATCTGCAATACTTTTACCTGCTTCTAACACTCAAGCTGCCACAAGCTCTATATATCTGCGATACTTTTACCTGCTTCTAACACTCAAGCTGCCACAAGCTCTATATATCTGCAATACTTTTACCTGCTTCTAAACACTCAAGCTGCCACAAGCTCTATATATCTGCGATACTTTTACCTGCTTCTAACACTCAAGCTGCCACAAGCTCTATATATCTGCGATACTTTTACCTGCTTCTAACACTCAAGCTGCCACAAGCTCTATATATCTGCGATACTTTTACCTGCTTCTAACACTCAAGCTGCCACAAGCTCTATATTCTGCGATACTTTTACCTGCTTCTAACACTCAAGCTGCCACAAGCTCTATATATCTGCGATACTTTTACCTGCTTCTAACACTCAAGCTGCCACAAGCTCTATATATCTGCGATACTTTTACCTGCTTCTAACACTCAAGCTGCCACAAGCTCTATATATCTGCGATACTTTTACCTGCTTCTAACACTCAAGCTGCCACAAGCTCTTATATCTGCGATACTTTTACCTGCTTCTAACACTCAAGCTGCCACAAGCTCTATATATCTGCGATACTTTTACCTGCTTCTAACACTCAAGCTGCCACAAGCTCTATATATCTGCGATACTTTTACCTGCTTCTAACACTCAAGCTGCCACAAGCTCTATATATCTGCAATACTTTTACCTGCTTCTAACACTCAAGCTGCCACAAGCTCTATATATCTGCAATACTTTTATCTGCTTCTAACACTCAAGCTGCCACAAGCTCTATATATCTGCAATACTTTTACCTGCTTCTAACACTCAAGCTGCCACAAGCTCTATATATCTGCAATACTTTTACCTGCTTCTAACACTCAAGCTGCCACAAGCTCTATATATCTGCATTATTTTACCTGCTTCTAACACTCAAGCTGCCACAAGCTCTATATATCTGCAATACTTTTACCTGCTTCTAACACTCAAGCTGCCACAAGCTCTATATATCTGCAATACTTTTACCTGCTTCTAACACTCAAGCTGCCACAAGCTCTATATATCTGCGATACTTTTACCTGCTTCTAACACTCAAGCTGCCACAAGCTCTATATATCTGCAATACTTTTACCTGCTTCTAACACTCAAGCTGCCACAAGCTCTATATATCTGCAATACTTTTATGCTTCTAACACTCAAGCTGCCACAAGCTCTATATATCTGCAATACTTTTCTGCTTCTAACACTCAAGCTGCCACAAGCTCTATATATCTGCGATACTTTTACCTGCTTCTAACACTCAAGCTGCCACAAGCTCTATATATCTGCAATACTTTTATCTGCTTCTAACACTCAAGCTGCCACAAGCTCTATATATCTGCAATACTTTTACCTGCTTCTAACACTCAAGCTGCCACAAGCTCTATATATCTGCAATACTTTTACCTGCTTCTAACATCAAGCTGCCACAAGCTCTATATATCTGCAATACTTTTACCTGCTTCTAACACTCAAGCTGCCACAAGCTCTATATATCTGCGATACTTTTACCTGCTTCTAACACTCAAGCTGCCACAAGCTCTATATATCTGCAATACTTTTATCTGCTTCTAACACTCAAGCTGCCACAAGCTCTATATATCTGCAATACTTTTACCTGCTTCTAACACTCAAGCTGCCACAAGCTCTATATATCTGCAATACTTTTACCTGCTTCTAACACTCAAGCTGCCACAAGCTCTATATTCTGCGATACTTTTACCTGCTTCTAACACTCAAGCTGCCACAAGCTCTATATTATCTGCAACTTTTACCTGCTTCTAACACTCAAGCTGCCACAAGCTCTATATATCTGCGATACTTTTACCTGCTTCTAACACTCAAGCTGCCACAAGCTCTATATATCTGCGATACTTTTACCTGCTTCTAACACTCAAGCTGCCACAAGCTCTATATATCTGCGATACTTTTACTGCTTCTAACACTCAAGCTGCCACAAGCTCTATATATCTGCATACTTTTACCTGCTTCTAACACTCAAGCTGCCACAAGCTCTATATATCTGCAATACTTTTACCTGCTTCTAACACTCAAGCTGCCACAAGCTCTATATATCTGCGATACTTTTACCTGCTTCAACACTCAAGCTGCCACAAGCTCTATATATCTGCAATACTTTTACCTGCTTCTAACACTCAAGCTGCCACAAGCTCTATATATCTGCAATACTTTTACCTGCTTCTAACACTCAAGCTGCCACAAGCTCTATATATCTGCAATACTTTTACCTGCTTCTAACACTCAAGCTGCCACAAGCTCTATATATCTGCAATACTTTTACCTGCTTCTAACACTCAAGCTGCCACAAGCTCTATATATCTGCAATACTTTTACCTGCTTCTAACACTCAAGCTGCCACAAGCTCTATATATCTGCAATACTTTTACCTGCTTCTAACACTCAAGCTGCCACAAGCTCTATATATCTGCGATACTTTTACCTGCTTCTAACACTCAAGCTGCCACAAGCTCTATATATCTGCGATACTTTTACCTGCTTCTAACACTCAAGCTGCCACAAGCTCTATATATCTGCGATACTTTTACCTGCTTCTAACACTCAAGCTGCCACAAGCTCTATATATCTGCGATACTTTTACCTGCTTCTAACACTCAAGCTGCCACAAGCTCTATATATCTGCAATACTTTTACCTGCTTCTAACACTCAAGCTGCCACAAGCTCTATATATCTGCGATACTTTTACCTGCTTCTAACACTCAAGCTGCCACAAGCTCTATATATCTGCAATACTTTTACCTGCTTCTAACACTCAAGCTGCCACAAGCTCTATATATCTGCGATACTTTTACCTGCTTCTAACACTCAAGCTGCCACAAGCTCTATATATCTGCAATACTTTTACCTGCTTCTAACACTCAAGCTGCCACAAGCTCTATATATCTGCGATACTTTTACCTGCTTCTAACACTCAAGCTGCCACAAGCTCTATATATCTGCAATACTTTTACTGCTTCTAACACTCAAGCTGCCACAAGCTTATATATCTGCGATACTTTTACTGCTTCTAACACTCAAGCTGCCACAAGCTCTATATATCTGCAATACTTTTACCTGCTTCTAACACTCAAGCTGCCACAAGCTCTATATATCTGCAATACTTTTACCTGCTTCTAACACTCAAGCTGCCACAAGCTCTATATATCTGCGATACTTTTACCTGCTTCTAACACTCAAGCTGCCACAAGCTCTATATATCTGCAATACTTTTACCTGCTTCTAACACTCAAGCTGCCACAAGCTCTATATATCTGCGATACTTTTACCTGCTTCTAACACTCAAGCTGCCACAAGCTATATATCTGCGATACTTTTACCTGCTTCTAACACTCAAGCTGCCACAAGCTCTATATATCTGCAATACTTTTACCTGCTTCTAACACTCAAGCTGCCACAAGCTCTATATATCTGCATACTTTTACCTGCTTCTAAAACTCAAGCTGCCACAAGCTCTATATATCTGCAATACTTTTACCTGCTTCTAACACTCAAGCTGCCACAAGCTCTATATATCTGCAATACTTTTACCTGCTTCTAACACTCAAGCTGCCACAAGCTCTATATATCTGCGATACTTTTACCTGCTTCTAACACTCAAGCTGCCACAAGCTCTATATATCTGCAATACTTTTACCTGCTTCTAACACTCAAGCTGCCACAAGCTCTATATATCTGCAATACTTTTAACTGCTTCTAACACTCAAGCTGCCACAAGCTCTATATATCTGCGATACTTTTACCTGCTTCTAACACTCAAGCTGCCACAGCTCTATATATCTGCAATACTTTTACCTGCTTCTAACACTCAAGCTGCCACAAGCTCTATATATCTGCGATACTTTTACCTGCTTCTAACACTCAAGCTGCCACAAGCTCTATATATCTGCGATACTTTTACCTGCTTCTAACACTCAAGCTGCCACAAGCTCTATATATCTGCAATACTTTTACCTGCTTCTAACACTCAAGCTGCCACAAGCTCTATATATCTGCGATACTTTTACCTGCTTCTAACACTCAAGCTGCCACAAGCTCTAATATCTGCAATACTTTTACCTGCTTCTAACACTCAAGCTGCCACAAGCTCTATATATCTGCGATACTTTTACTGCTTCTAACATCAAGCTGCCACAAGCGCTATATATCTGCAATACTTTTACCTGCTTCTAACCACTCAAGCTGCCACAAGCTCTATATATCTGCGATACTTTTACCTGGCTTCTAGAACTCAAGCTGCCACAAGCTCTATATATCTGCATACTTTTACCTGCTTCTAACACTCAAGCTGCCACAAGCTCTATATATCTGCGATACTTTTAGCCTGCTTCTAACACTCAAGCTGCCACAAGCTCTAATATCTGCGATACTTTTACCCTGCGTTCTAATCACTCAAGCTGCCACAAGCTCGATATATCTGCGAATACTTTTACCTGCTCTGAAACTCAAGCTGCCACAAGCTCTATATATCTGCAATACTTTTACCTGCTTCTAACACTCAAGCTGCACAAGCTCTATATATCTGCAATACTTTACCTGCCTTCTAACACTCAAGCTGCCACAAGCTCTATATATACTGGCGATACTTTTACCTGCTTCTAACACTCAAGCTGCCAAAGCTCTATATATCTGCAATACTTTTACCTGCTTCTAACACTCAAGCTGCCACAAGCTCTATATATCTGCAGATACTTTTACCTGTTCTAACACTAAGCTGCCCACAAGCTTATATATCTGCGATACTTTTACTGCTTCCTAACACTCAAGCTGCACTAAGCTCTATATATTGGATACTTTTACCTGCTTCGAACACTCACAGCTGCCACAAGCTCTATATATCTGCGTACTTTTACCTGCTCTCTAACACTCAAGCTGCCACAAGCTCTATATATCTGCGATACTTTTACCTGCTTCTAACACTCAAGCTGCCACAAGCTCTTATATATCTGCAATACTTTTACCTGCTTCTAACACTCAAGCTGCCACAAGCTCCTATATATCTGCGATACTTTTACCTGCTTCTAACACTCAAGCTGCCACAAGCTCTATATATCTGCAATACTTTTACCTGCTTCTAACACTCAAGCTGCCACAAGCTCTATATATCTGCGATACTTTTACCTGCTTCTAACACTCAAGCTGCCACAAGCTCTATATATCTGCGATACTTTTACCTGCTTCTAACACTCAAGCTGCCACAAGCTCTATATATCTGCAATACTTTTTACCTGCTTCTAACACTCAAGCTGCCACAAGCTCTATATATCTGCGATACTTTTACCTGCTTCTAACACTCAAGCTGCCACAAGCTCTATATATCTGCGATACTTTTTACCTGCTTCTAACACTCAAGCTGCCACAAGCTCTATATATCTGCAATACTTTTACCTGCTTCTAACACTCAAGCTGCCACAAGCTCTATATATCTGCGATACTTTTACCTGCTTCAACACTCAAGCTGCCACAAGCTCTATATATCTGCAATACTTTTACCTGCTTCTAACACTCAAGCTGCCACAAGCTCTATATATCTGCGATACTTTTACCTGCTTCTAACACTCAAGCTGCCACAAGCTCTATATATCTGCAATACTTTTACCTGCTTCTAACACTCAAGCTGCCACAAGCTCTATATATCTGCAATACTTTTACCTGCTTCTAACACTCAAGCTGCCACAAGCTCTATATATCTGCAATACTTTTACCTGCTTCTAACACTCAAGCTGCCACAAGCTCTATATATCTGCTATTATTTTACCTGCTTCTAACACTCAAGCTGCCACAAGCTCTATATATCTGCAATACTTTTACCTGCTTCTAACACTCAAGCTGCCACAAGCTCTATATATCTGCGATACTTTTACCTGCTTCTAACATCAAGCTGCCACAAGCTCTATATATCTGCAATACTTTTACCTGCTTCTAACACTCAAGCTGCCACAAGCTCTATATATCTGCATACTTTTACCTGCTTCTAACACTCAAGCTGCCACAAGCTCTATATATCTGCATACTTTTACTGCTTCTAACACTCAAGCTGCCACAAGCTCTATATATCTGCAATACTTTTACCTGCTTCTAACACTCAAGCTGCCACAAGCTCTATATATCTGCAATACTTTTACCTGCTTCTAACACTCAAGCTGCCACAAGCTCTATATATCTGCAATACTTTTACCTGCTTCTAACACTCAAGCTGCCACAAGCTCTATATATCTGCAATACTTTTACCTGCTTCTAACACTCAAGCTGCCACAAGCTCTATATATCTGCAATACTTTAACTGCTTCTAACACTCAAGCTGCCACAAGCTCTATATATCTGCTATACTTTTACCTGCTTCTAACACTCAAGCTGCCACAAGCTCTATATATCTGCAATACTTTTACCTGCTTCTAACACTCAAGCTGCCACAAGCTCTATATATCTGCAATACTTTACCTGCTTCTAACACTCAAGCTGCCACAAGCTCTATATATCTGCAATACTTTTACCTGCTTCTAACACTCAAGCTGCCACAAGCTCTATATATCTGCGATACTTTTACCTGCTTCTAACACTCAAGCTGCCACAAGCTCTATATATCTGCGATACTTTTACCTGCTTCTAACACTCAAGCTGCCACAAGCTCTATATATCTGCGATACTTTTACCTGCTTCTAACACTCAAGCTGCCACAAGCTCTATATATCTGCGATACTTTTACCTGCTTCTAACACTCAAGCTGCCACAAGCTCTATATATCTGCAATACTTTTACCTGCTTCTAACACTCAAGCTGCCACAAGCTCTATATATCTGCAATACTTTTACCTGCTTCTACACTCAAGCTGCCACAAGCTCTATATATCTGCATTACTTTTACCTGCTTCTAACACTCAAGCTGCACAAGCTTATATATCTGCAATTCTTTTACCTGCTTCTAACACTCAAGCTGCCACAAGCTCTATATATCTGCAATACTTTTACCTGCTTCTAACACTCAAGCTGCCACAAGCTCTATATATTGCAATACTTTACCTGCTTCTAACACTCTAGCTGCAAGCTCTATATATCTGCAATACTTTTACCTGCTTCTAACACTCAAGCTGCCACAAGCTCTATATATCTGCAATACTTTTACCTGCTTCTAACACTCAAGCTGCCACAAGCTCTATATATCTGCAATACTTTTACCTGCTTCTAACACTCAAGCTGCCACAAGCTCTATATATCTGCAATACTTTTACCTGCTTCTAACACTCAAGCTGCCACAAGCTCTATATATCTGCAATACTTTTACCTGCTTCTAACACTCAAGCTGCCACAAGCTCTATATATCTGCGATTTTTACCTGCTTCTAACACTCAAGCTGCCACAAGCTATATATCTGCAATACTTTTACCTGCTTCTAACACTCAAGCTGCCACAAGCTCTATATATCTGCAATACTTTTACCTGCTTCTAACACTCAAGCTGCCACAAGCTCTATATATCTGCAATACTTTTACCTGCTTCTAACACTCAAGCTGCCACAAGCTCTATATATCTGCGATACTTTTACCTGCTTCTAACACTCAAGCTGCCACAAGCTCTATATATCTGCGATACTTTTACCTGCTTCTAACACTCAAGCTGCCACAAGCTCTATATATCTGCGATACTTTTACCTGCTTCTAACACTCAAGCTGCCACAAGCTCTATATATCTGCAATACTTTTACCTGCTTCTAACACTCAAGCTGCCACAGCTCTATATATCTGCGATACTTTTACCTGCTTCTAACACTCAAGCTGCCACAAGCTCTATATATCTGCAATACTTTACCTGCTTCTAACACTCAAGCTGCCACAAGCTCTATATATCTGCGATACTTTTACCTGCTTCTAACACTCAAGCTGCCACAAGCTCTATATATCTGCAATACTTTACCTGCTTCTAACACTCAAGCTGCCACAAGCTCTATATATCTGCGATACTTTTACCTGCTTCTAACACTCAAGCTGCCACAAGCTCTATATATCTGCAATACTTTTACCTGCTTCTAACACTCAAGCTGCCACAAGCTCTATATATCTGCGATACTTTTACTGCTTCTAACACTCAAGCTGCCACAAGCTCTATATATCTGCAATACTTTTACCTGCTTCTAACACTCAAGCTGCCACAAGCTCTATATATCTGCAATACTTTTACCTGCTTCTAACACTCAAGCTGCCACAAGCTCTATATATCTGCAATACTTTTACCTGCTTCTAACACTCAAGCTGCCACAAGCTCTTATATCTGCGATATTTTACCTGCTTCTAACACTCAAGCTGCCACAAGCTCTATATATCTGCGATACTTTTACCTGCTTCTAACACTCAAGCTGCCACAAGCTCTATATATCTGCAATACTTTTACCTGCTTCTAACACTCAAGCTGCCACAAGATCTTATATCTGCAATACGTTTACTGCTTCTAACACTCAAGCTGCCACAAGCTCTATATATCTGCAATACTTTACCTTCTAACACTCAAGCTGCCACAAGCTCTATATATCTGCAATACTTTTACCTGCTTCTAACACTCAAGCTGCCACAAGCTCTATATATCTGCAATACTTTTACCTGCTTCTAACACTCAAGCTGCCACAAGCTCTATATATCTGCAATACTTTTACCTGCTTCTAACACACAAGCTCTATATATCTGCGATACTTTTACCTGCTTCTAACACTCAAGCTGCCACAAGCTCTATATATCTGCAATACTTTTACCTGCTTCTAACACTCAAGCTGCACAAGCTCTATATATCTGCGATACTTTTACCTGCTTCTAACACTCAAGCTGCCACAAGCTCTATATATCTGCAATACTTTTACCTGCTTCTAACACTCAAGCTGCCACAAGCTCTATATATCTGCGATACTTTTACCTGCTTCTAACACTCAAGCTGCCACAAGCTCTATATATCTGCGATACTTTAAACTGCTTCTAACACTCAAGCTGCCACAAGCTCTATATATCTGCGATACTTTTACCTGCTTCTAACACTCAAGCTGCCACAAGCTCTATATATCTGCGATACTTTTACCTGCTTCTAACACTCAAGCTGCCACAAGCTCTATATATCTGCGATACTTTTACTGCTCTAACACTCAAGCTGCCACAAGCTCTATATATCTGCAATACTTTTATCTGCTTCTAACACTCAAGCTGCCACAAGCTCTATATATCTGCATACTTTTACCTGCTTCTAACACTCAAGCTGCCACAAGCTCTATATATCTGCAATACTTTAAACTGCTTCTAACACTCAAGCTGCCACAAGCTCTATATATCTGCAATACTTTTACCTGCTTCTAACACTCAAGCTGCCACAAGCTCTATATCTGCAATACTTTTACCTGCTTCTAACACTCAAGCTGCCACAAGATCAATATATCTGCAATACTTTTACCTGACTTTAACACTCAAGCTGCCACAAGCTTATATATCTGCGATACTTTTACCTGCTTCCCTGAAATCAAGCTGCCACACTAGCTCTATATTAGCAATACTTTTACCTGCTCTCTAAACTCAAGCTGCCACAAGCTCTATATATCTGCAATACTTTTACACTGCCTCTCTAACACTCAAGCTGCCACAAGCCCTCTATATATCCTGCGATACTTTTACCTGCTTCTAACACTCAAGCTGCCACAAGCTCTATATATCTGCGATACTTTTACCTGCTTCTAACACTCAAGCTGCCACAAGCTCTATATATCTGCAATACGTTTATTGCTTCTAACACTCAAGCTGCCACAAGCTCTATATATCTGCGATACTTTTACCTGCTTCTAACACTCAAGCTGCCACAAGCTCTATATATCTGCAATACTTTTACCTGCTTCTAACACTCAAGCTGCCACAAGCTCTATATATCTGCATACTTTTACCTGCTTCTAACACTCAAGCTGCTCACAAGCTCTATATATCTGCAATACTTTTATCTGCTTTAACACTCAACTCAAGTGCCACAAGCTCTATATATCTGCAATACTTTTACCTGCTTCTAACACTCAAGCTGCCACAAGCTCTATATATCTGCGATACTTTTCCTGCTTCTAACACTCAAGCTGCACAAGCTCTATATCTGCAATACCTTTTATCTGCTTCTAACACTCAAGCTGCCACAAGCTCTATATATCTGCAATACTTTTACCTGCTTCTAACACTCAAGCTGCACAAGCTCTATATATCTGCAATACTTTTACTGCTTCTAACACTCAAGCTGCCACAAGCTCTATATATCTGCGATACTTTTACTGCTTCTAACACTCAAGCTGCCACAAGCTCTATATATCTGCAATACTTTTACTGCTTCTAACACTCAGCTGCCACAAGCTCTATATATCTGCGATACTTTTACCTGCTTCTAACACTCAAGCTGCCACAAGCTCTATATATCTGCATACTTTTACCTGCATCTAACACTCAAGCTGCCACAAGCTCTATATATCTGCGATACTTTTACCTGCATCTAACACTCAAGCTGCCACAAGCTCTATATATCTGCGATACTTTAAACTGCTTCTAACACTCAAGCTGCCACAAGCTCTATATATCTGCGATACTTTTACCTGCTTCTAACACTCAAGCTGCCACAAGCTCTATATATCTGCATACTTTACCTGCTTCTAACACTCAAGCTGCCACAAGCTCTATATATCTGCGATACTTTTATCTGCTTCTACACTCAAGCTGCCACAAGCTCTATATATCTGCAATACTTTTACCTGCTTCTAACACTCAAGCTGCCACAAGCTCTATATATCTGCAATACTTTTACCTGCTTCTAAACTCAAGCTGCCACAAGCTCTATATATCTGCAATACTTTACCTGCTTCTAACACTCAAGCTGCCACAAGCTCTATATATCTGCGATACTTTTACCTGCTTCTAACACTCAAGCTGCCACAAGCTCTATATATCTGCAATACTTTTACCTGCTTCTAACACTCAAGCTGCCACAAGCTCTATATATCTGCAATACTTTTACCTGCTTCTGACACTCAAGCTGCCACAAGCTCTATATATCTGCAATACTTTTACCTGCTTCTAACACTCAAGCTGCCACAAGCTCTATATATCTGCGATACTTTTACCTGCTTCTGACACTCAAGCTGCCAAGCTCTATATATCTGCAATACTTTTACTGCTTCTAACACTCAAGCTGCCACAAGCTCTATATATCTGCGATACTTTTACCTCTTCTAACATCAAGCTGCCACAAGCTCTATATATCTGCAATACTTTTTACCTGTTCTAACACTCAAGCTGCCACAAGCTCTATATATCTGCGATACTTTTACCTGCATCTAACACTCAAGCTGCCACAAGCTCTATATATCTGCGATACTTTTACCTGCTTCTAAACACTCAAGCTGCCACAAGCTCTTATATCTGCGATACTTTTACCTGCTTCTAACACTCAAGCTGCACAAGCTCTATATCTGCAATACTTTTACCTGCTTCTAACACTCAAGCTGCCACAAGCTCTATATATCTGCGATACTTTAAACTGCTTCTAACACTCAAGCTGCCACAAGCTCTATATATCTGCAATACTTTTACCTGCTTCTACACTCAAGCTGCCACAAGCTCTATATATCTGCAATACTTTT
>NW_026512505.1:0-42961 GCF_027579735.1 Bombina bombina | reverse complement strand
CACACACTGTAACATACTGATACATAATGCAATACACTGACACACACTGTAACATACTAATACATAATGCAATACACTGACACATACTATAACACACTGATACGTAATGCAATACACTGACACACACTGTAACACACTAATACATAATGCAATACACTGATACACACTATAACACACTAATACATAATGCAATACACTGACACACACTATAACACACTAATACATAATGCAATACACTGATACATACTATAACACACTAATACATAATGCAATACACTGACACACTATAACACACTGATACATAATGCAATACACTGACACACACTATAACATACTGATACATAATGCAATACACTGACACACTATAACACACTAATACATAATGCAATACACTGACACACTATAACACACTGATACATAATGCAAAACACTGACACACTATAACACACTGATACATAATGCAATACACTGACACACACTGTAACACACTAATACATAATGCAATACACTGACACACTGTAACACACTAATACATAATGCAATACACTGACACACTATAACACACTGATACATAATGCAATACACTGACACACACTGTAACACACTAATACATAATGCAATACACTGACACACTGTAACACACTAATACATAATGCAATACACTGACACACTATAACACACTAATACATAATGCAATACACTGACACACTATAACACACTAATACATGATGCAATACACTGACACACTATAACACACTAATACATAATACAATACACTGACACACACTATAACACACTAATACATAATGCAATACACTGATACACACTATAACACACTAATACATAATGCAATACACTGACACACTATAACACACTAATACATAATGCAATACACTGACACACACTGTAACACACTAATACATAATGCAATACACTGATACACACTATAACACACTAATACATAATGCAATACACTGACACACTATAACACACTGATACATAATGCAATACACTGACACACACTGTAACACACTAATACATAATGCAATACACTGACACACTATAACACACTAATACATAATGCAATACAATGACACACACTATAACACACTGATACATAATGCAATACACTGACACACTATAACACACTAATACATAATGCAATACACTGAAACACACTATAACACACTAATACATAATGCAATACACTGACACACTGTAACACACTAATACATAATGCAATACACTGACACACACTATAACACACTAATACATAATGCAATACACTGATACACTGTAACACTCTGATACATAATGCAATACACTGACACACACTATAACACACGGATACATAATGCAATACACTGACACACACTATAACACACTAATACATAATGCAATACACTGACACACACTATAACACACTAATACATAATGCAATACACTGACACACACTAATACATAATGCAATACATACTATAACACACTAATACATAATGCAATACACTGACACACTATAACACACTAATACATAATGCAATACACTGACACACTATAACACACTGATACATAATGCAATACACTGACACACTATAACACACTAATACATAATGCAATACACTGACATACTATAACACACTGATACATAATGCAATACACTGACACACTATAACACACTAATACATAATGCAATACACTGATATACTATAACACACTAATACATAATGCAATACACTGACACACACTATAACACACTAATACATAATGCAATACACTGACACACACTATAACACACTAATACATAATGCAATACACTGACACACACTATAACACACTAATACATAATGCAATACACTGACACACTATAACACACTAATACATAATGCAATACACTGACATACTATAACACACTAATACATAATGCAATACACTGACACACACTATAACACACTAATACATAATGCAATACACTGGCACATACTATAACACACTAATACATAATGCAATACACTGACACTCACTATAACACACGAATACATAATGCAATACACTGACACTCACTATAACACACTAATACATAATGCAATACACTGACATACTATAACACACTAATACATAATGCAATACACTGACATACTATAACACACTAATACATAATGCAATACACTGACACACACTATAACACACTAATACATAATGCAATACACTGACACACTATAACACACTAATACATAATGCAATACACTGACACTCACTATAACACACTGATACATAATGCAATACACTGACACACTATAACACACTGATACATAATGCAATACACTGACACACACTGTAACACACTAATACATAATGCAATACACTGACACACTATAACACACTAATACATAATGCAATACACTGACACTCACTATAACACACTAATACATAATGCAATACACTGACACACACTATAACACACTAATACATAATGCAATACACTGACACACTATAACACACTAATACATAATGCAATACACTGATACACACTATAACACACTGATACATAATGCAATACACTGACACACACTATAACACACTAATACATAATGCAATACACTGACACACTATAACACACTAATACATAATGCAATACACTGACACTCACTATAACACACTGATACATAATGCAATACACTGATACACTATAACACACTAATACATAATGCAATACACTGACACACACTATAACACACTGATACATAATGCAATACACTGACACACACTATAACACACTGATACATAATGCAATACACTGATACACACTATAACACACTGATATATAATGCAATACACTGACACACACTATAACACACTAATACATAATGCAATACACTGACACACACTATAACACACTGATACATAATGCAATACACTGATACATACTATAACACACTAATACATAATGCAATACACTGACACCCAATGCAATACACTGACACACACTATAACACACTGACACACACTGTAACATACTGATACATAATGCAATACACTGACACATACTATAACACACTGATACGTAATGCAATACACTGACAAACACTGTAACACACTAATACATAATGCAATACACTGACACACACTGTAACACACTAATACATAATGCAATACACTGATACATACTATAACACACTAATACATAATGCAATACACTGACACACTATAACACACTGATACATAATGCAATACACTGACACACACTATAACATACTGATACATAATGCAATACACTGACACACTATAACACACTAATACATAATGCAATACACTGACACACTATAACACACTGATACATAATGCAAAACACTGACACACTATAACACACTGATACATAATGCAATACACTGACACACACTGTAACACACTAATACATAATGCAATACACTGACACACACTATAACACACTAATACATAATGCAATACACTGATACATACTATAACACACTAATACATAATGCAATACACTGACACACACTATAACACACTAATACATAATGCAATACACTGACACACACTATAACACACTAATACATAATGCAATACACTGACACACTGTAACACACTAATACATAATGCAATACACTGACACACTATAACACACTAATACATAATGCAATACACTGACACACTATAACACACTAATACATGATGCAATACACTGACACACTATAACACACTAATACATAATACAATACACTGACACACACTATAACACACTAATACATAATGCAATACACTGATACACTGTAACACTCTGATACATAATGCAATACACTGACACACACTATAACACACTGATACATAATGCAATACACTGACACACACTATAACACACTGATACATAATGCAATACACTGACACACACTATAACACACTAATACATAATGCAATACACTGACACACACTATAACACACTGATACATAATGCAATACACTGACACACACTATAACACACTGATACATAATGCAATACACTGATATATACTATAACACACTAATACATAATGCAATACACTGACACACTATAACACACTGATACATAATGCAATACACTGATACATACTATAACACACTAATACATAATGCAATACACTGACACACTATAACACACTGATACATAATGCAATACACTGATACATACTATAACACACTAATACATAATGCAATACACTGACACACTATAACACACTGATACATAATGCAATACACTGATACACACTATAACACACGGATACATAATGCAATACACTGACACACACTATAACACACTAATACATAATGCAATACACTGATACACACTATAACACACTAATACATAATGCAATACAATGACACACACTATAACACACTAATACATAATGCAATACACTGACACACTATAACACACTGATACATAATGCAATACACTGACACACACTAATACATAATGCAATACACTGACACACTATAACACACTAATACATAATGCAATACACTGACACACTATAACACACTAATACATAATGCAATACACTGACACACAATGCAATACACTGACACACACTAATACATAATGCAATACACTGACACATACTATAACACACTAATACATAATGCAATACACTGACACACTATAACACACTGATACATAATGCAATACACTGACACACTATAACACACTAATACATAATGCAATACACTGACACACTATAACACACTAATACATAATGCAATACACTGACACACACTGTAACACACTAATACATAATGCAATACACTGACACTCACTATAACACACTAATACATAATGCAATACACTGACACTCACTATAACACACTAATACATAATGCAATACACTGACACACACTATAACACACTAATACATAATGCAATACACTGACACACTATAACACACTAATACATAATGCAATACACTGACATACTATAACACACTAATACATAATGCAATACACTGACACACACTATAACACACTAATACATAATGCAATACACTGACACACACTATAACACACTAATACATAATGCAATACACTGACACACACTATAACACACTAATACATAATGCAATACACTGACACACTATAACACACTAATACATAATGCAATACACTGACACTCACTATAACACACTAATACATAATGCAATACACTGACACACACTATAACACACTAATACATAATGCAATACTCTGACACACTATAACACACTAATACATAATGCAATACACTGACACACACTATAACACACTGACACACAATGCAATACACTGACACACACTATAACACACTGATACATAATGCAATACACTGATACATACTATAACACACTAATACATAATGCAATACACTGACACACTGTAACACACTAATACATAATGCAATACACTGATACACACTATAACACACTAATACATAATGCAATACACTGACACACACTATAACACACTAATACATAAGGCAATACATTGACACACTATAACACACTAATACATAATGCAATACACTGACACACACTATAACACACTAATACATAATGCAATACACTGACACACACTATAACACACTAATACATAATGCAATACACTGACACACACTATAACACACTAATACATAATGCAATACACTGACACACACTATAACACACTAATACATAATGCAATACACTGACACACACTATAACACACTAATACATAATGCAATACACTGACACACTATAACACACTAATACATAATGCAATACACTGACACACTATAACACACTGATGCATAATGCAATACACTGACACACACTATAACACACTAATACATAATGCAATACACTGACACACTATAACACACTAATACATAATGCAATACACTGACACACTATAACACACTAATACATAATGCAATACACTGACACACACTATAACACACTGATACATAATGCAATACACTGACACACTATAACACACTAATACATAATGCAATACACTGAAACACACTATAACACACTAATACATAATGCAATACACTGACACACTGTAACACACTAATACATAATGCAATACACTGACACACTATAACACACTAATACATAATGCAATACACTGACACACTGTAACACACTGATACGTAATGCAATACACTGACACACACTATAACACACTGATACATAATGCAATACACTGACACACACTATAACACACTAATACATAATGCAATACACTGACACACACTATAACACACTGATACATAATGCAATACACTGACACACACTATAACACACTAATACATAATACAATACACTGACACACACTATAACACACTAATACATAATGCAATACATACTATAACACACTAATACATAATGCAATACACTGACACACTGAAACACACTGATACATAATGCAATACACTGACACACTGAAACACACTGATACATAATGCAATACACTGATACATACTATAACACACTAATACATAATGCAATACACTGACACACACTGTAACACACTAATACAATACACTGACACACACTATAACACACTAATACATAATGCAACACACTGACACACACTATAACACACTAATACATAATGCAACACACTGATACATACTATAACACACTAATACATAATGCAATACACTGACACACACTATAACACACTAATACATAATGCAATACACTGACACACTATAACACACTAATACATAATGCAATACACTGATACACACTATAACACACTGATACATAATGCAATACACTGATACATACTATAACACACTAATACATAATGCAATACACTGATACATACTATAACACACTAATACATAATGCAATACACTGACACAAACTGTAACACACTAATACATGATGCAATACACTGACACATACTATAACACACTAATACATAATGCAATACACTGACACACTATAACACACTAATACATAATGCAATACACTGACACACACTATAACACACTGATACATAATGCAATACACTGACACACACTATAACACACTAATACATAATGCAATACACTGAAACACAATGCAATACACTGATACATAATGCAATACACTGACACACTATAACACACTAATACATAATGCAATACACTGATACACACTATAACACACTAATACATAATGCAATACACTGACACACAATGCAATACACTAATACATAATGCAATACACTGACACACACTGTAACACACTAATACATAATGCAATACACTGACACACACTGTAACACACTAATACATAATGCAATACACTGATACATACTATAACACACTGATAAATAATGCAATACACTGACACACACTATAACACACTGATACATAATGCAATACACTGACACACACTATAACACACTAATACATAATGCAATACACTGACACACAATGCAATACACTGATACATAATGCAATACACTGATACATAATGCAATACACTGATACACACTATAACACACTGATACATAATGCAATACACTGACACACACTATAACACACTGATACATAATGCAATACACTGACACACACTATAACACACTGATACATAATGCAATACACTGACACACACTATAACACACTGATACATAATGCAATACACTGATACACACTGTAACACACTAATACATAATGCAATACACTGACACACTATAACACACTGATACATAATGCAATACACTGACACACACTGTAACATACTAATACATAATGCAATACACTGACACACAATGCAATACACTGATACATACTATAACACACTAATACATAATGCAATACACTGACACACACTATAACACTAATACATAATGCAATACACTGACACACTATAACACACTAATACATAATGCAATACACTGACACACTATAACACACTAATACATAATGCAATACACTGACACACACTATAACACACTAATACATAATGCAATACACTGACACACTATAACACACTAATACATAATGCAATACACTGACACACAATGCAATACACTAATACATAATGCAATACACTGACACACACTGTAACACACTAATACATAATGCAATACACTGACACACACTGTAACACACTAATACATAATGCAATACACTGATACATACTATAACACACTGATAAATAATGCAATACACTGACACACACTATAACACACTGATACATAATGCAATACACTGACACACACTATAACACACTAATACATAATGCAATACACTGACACACAATGCAATACACTGATACATAATGCAATACACTGATACATAATGCAATACACTGATACACACTATAACACACTGATACATAATGCAATACACTGACACACACTATAACACACTGATACATAATGCAATACACTGACACACACTATAACACACTGATACATAATGCAATACACTGACACACACTATAACACACTGATACATAATGCAATACACTGATACACACTGTAACACACTAATACATAATGCAATACACTGACACACTATAACACACTGATACATAATGCAATACACTGACACACACTGTAACATACTAATACATAATGCAATACACTGACACACAATGCAATACACTGATACATACTATAACACACTAATACATAATGCAATACACTGACACACACTATAACACTAATACATAATGCAATACACTGACACACTATAACACACTAATACATAATGCAATACACTGACACACTATAACACACTAATACATAATGCAATACACTGACACACACTATAACACACTAATACATAATGCAATACACTGACACACTATAACACACTAATACATAATGCAATACACTGACACACTATAACACATTAATACATAATGCAATACACTGACACACACTGTAACACACTAATACATAATACAATACACTGACACACACTATAACACACTGATACATAATGCAATACACTGATACACACTATAACACACTAATACATAATGCAATACACTGATACACACTATAACACACTAATACATAATGCAATACACTGACACACTATAACACATTAATACATAATGCAATACACTGACACACACTGTAACACACTAATACATAATACAATACACTGACACACACTATAATAAACTGATACATAATGCAATACACTGACACACACTATAACACACTAATACATAATGCAATACACTGACACACTATAACACACTGACACACAATGCAATACACTGACACACTATAACACACTAATACATAATGCAATACACTGACACACTATAACACACTAATACATAATACAATACACTGAAACACAATGCAATACACTGACACACACTATAACACACTAATACATAATGCAATACACTGACACACACTATAACACACTAATACATAATGCAATACACTGACACACACTGTAACATACTAATACATAATGCAATACACTGACATACACTATAACACACTAATACATAATGCAATACACTGACACACACTGTAACACACTAATACATAATGCAGTACACTGACACACACTGTAACACACTAATACATAATGCAATACACTGACATACACTATAACACACTAATACATAATGCAATACACTGACACACACTATAACACACTAATACATAATGCAATACACTGATACACACTATAACACACTAATACATAATGCAATACACTGACACACTATAACACACTAATACATAATACAATACACTGACACACAATGCAATACACTGACACACACTATAACACACTAATACATAATGCAATACACTGATACACACTATAACACACTGATACATAATGCAATACACTGACACACTATAACACACTAATACATAATGCAATACACTGACACACAATGCAATACACTGACACACACTATAACACACTAATTCATAATGCAATACACTGACACACACTGTAACATACTAATACATAATGCAATACACTGACACACACTATAACACACTAATACATAATGAAATACACTGACACACAATGCAATACACTGATACATAATGCAATACACTGATACACACTATAACACACTGATACACACTATAACACACTAATACATAATGCAATACACTGACACACTATAACACACTGATACATAATGCAATACACTGATACACACTATAACACACTAATACATAATGCAATACACCGACACACTATAACACACTGATACATAATGCAATACACTGACACACACTATAACACACTAATACATAATGCAATACACTGACACACACTATAACACACTAATACATAATGCAATACACTGACACACTATAACACACTAATACATAATGCAATACACTGACACACAATGCAATACACTGATACATAATGCAATACACTGATACATACTATAACACACTGATACATAATGCAATACACTGACACACTATAACACACTAATACATAATGCAATACACTGACACACACTATAACACACTAATACATAATGCAATACACTGACACACACTATAACACACTAATACATAATGCAATACACTGACACACTATAACACATTAATACATAATGCAATACACTGACACACACTATAACACACTAATACATAATGCAATACACTGACACACTATAACACATTAATACATAATGCAATACACTGACACACACTATAACACACTAATACATAATGCAATACACTGACACACACTATAACACACTGATAAATAATGCAATACACTGACACACACTATAACACACTAATACATAATGCAATACACTGACACACACTATAACACACTAATACATAATGCAATACACTGACACACTATAACACACTAATACATAATGCAATACACTGACACACACTATAACACACTAATACATAATGCAATACACTGACACACACTATAACACACTGATACATAATGCAATACACTGACACACACTGTAACACACTAATACATAATGCAATACACTGATACATACTATAACACACTAATACATAATGCAATACACTGACACACTGTAACACACTAATACATAATGCAATACACTGACACACACTATAACACACTGATACATAATGCAATACACTGACACACACTATAACACACTAATACAATACACTGACACACACTATAACACACTGATAAATAATGCAATACACTGACACACACTATAACACACTGATACATAATGCAATACACTGACACACTATAACACACTAATACATAATGCAATACACTGACACACAATGCAATACACTGATACATAATGCAATACACTGATACATACTATAACACACTGATACATAATGCAATACACTGACACACTATAACACACTAATACATAATGCAATACACTGACACACACTATAACACACTGATACATAATGCAATACACTGATATATACTATAACACATTAATACATAATGCAATACACTGACACACACTATAACACACTAATACAATACACTGACACACACTATAACACACTGATAAATAATGCAATACACTGACACACACTATAACACACTAATACATAATGCAATACACTGACACACTGTAACACACTGATACGTAATGCAATACACTGACACACACTATAACACACTAATACATAATGCAATACACTGACACACTATAACACACTGATACATAATGCAATACACTGACACACACTATAACACACTAATACATAATGCAATACACTGACACACACTATAACACACTAATACATAATGCAATACACTGACACACTATAACACACTAATACATAATGCAATACACTGACACACTATAACACACTGATGCATAATGCAATACACTGACACACACTATAACACACTAATACATAATGCAATACACTGACACACACTATAACACACTAATACATAATGCAATACACTGACACACACTATAACACACTGATACATAATGCAATACACTGACACACACTATAACACACTGATACACACTATAAGACACTGATACATAATGCAATACACTGACACACACTATAACACACTGATACATAATGCAATACACTGACACACACTATAACACACTGATACATAATGCAATACACTGACACACACTATAACACACTAATACATAATGCAATACACTGATACATACTATAACACACTAATACATAATGCAATACACTGATACACACTATAACACACTGATACATAATGCAATACACTGACACACACTATAACACACTGATACATAATGCAATACACTGACACACACTATAACACACTGATACATAATGCAATACACTGACACACACTATAACACACTGATACATAATGCAATACACTGACACACTATAACACAATAATACATAATGCAATACACTGACACACAATGCAATACACTGATACATAATGCAATACACTGACACACTATAACACACTAATACATCATGCAATACACTGACACACACTATAACACACTAATACATAATGCAATACACTGATACATACTATAACACACTAATACATAATGCAATACACTGACACACAATGCAATACACTGACACACACTATAACACACTGATACATAATGCAATACACTGACATACACTATAACACACTGATACATAATGCAATACACTGACACACACTATAACACACTGATACATAATGCAATACACTGACATACACTATAACACACTGACACACACTATAACACACTAATACATAATGCAATACACTGACACACAATGCAATACACTGATACATACTTATAAGCACAAATAAATGGTCAATTTGACTAAACAAATCTCTCCCAAGCAATGCGTCACCTTTGGTAAACTGGACTAACTTGTGTATGCTATGCGGAGCTAATATGGAATTAACTCACCCACCCCACTTGACTCGCTGCTGTGTTATGCCTCATTGTTGCTGAATATATCCAGTAAAAATGTCACTGCTCTCAAAATGAATTCCTTGTTGGTGTCACTGTAATTAGTGCTCAGGTCTAGGAAGAATCGAATCGCTCTGTCTTGTGGGATACTCGAGTAAAGAGATACCACATCAATCGTTAACCAACTGTGTGTTTTATCCCATATTTAAGATTCCAATAGGGATAGGAGGTTAGAGGAGTCTCTTATGTAGTGATTATATTGTATACATTTTGTCTGGACACTAATGAGTTAACTCCATGAGGCATATTTATCATGGTGCGAGCGGACATGATACGATGTAGCGTATCATATCCGCTGCACATTGATAAATGCTGACAGCATACGCCGTTGGCATTTATCATTGCACAAGCAGTTCACCAGAACTGCTTGTGCAATACCGCCCCCTGCAGATTCGCTAGCAGGGGGTGTCAATCCGATCGTATTTGATCGGGTTGATTTCTGTCCGTTGGCTCAGAGCAGGCGGGCAAGTTATGGAGCAGCGGCCTTTAGACCGCTGCTTCATAACTTCTGTTTCTGACAAGCCTGAAGGCTCACCGGAAACGAGGGGCATCAAGCACCATTCGGAGCTTAAAAATTCGGCCCCTATGTCTAAAAGAGTATGAAAATGTTTCAGGTTGATTGCATCGGTAAAGGTCTTTCAATAGTTAACAGGGTATGTCTCAATTAATTAAAAAAAAAAGCCAATGGGCGGTGTGAATTTGGTTTTAAGTAGCAGTAATTTTATTGCATGTGACCACCATCTGTTGTATTCTGCACATGTCTGGGATATGGGGTAGGTTTGGCACTGGTCACTCATTGCATGTGACCACCATCTGTTGTATTCTGCACATGTCTGGGATATGGGGTAGGTTTGGCACTGGTCACTCATTGCATGTGACCACCATCTGTTGTATTCTGCACATGTATAGGGTTGGCACTGGTCATTAATTGTATGTGACCACCATCTGTTGTATTCTGCACGTCTGGACTATGGGGTAGGTTTGGCACTGGTCACTCATTGCATATGTCCACCATCTCTTGTATTCTGCACATGTATAGGCTATGGTATAGGGTTGGTGTAACGGTACCAACAGGATACCAAGGGTTAACACCAGGGAACAATGTCCTGAACAGGGAATCAGCAATTCACAACCCAGCCAGTTTTCAGGTTTAAAACAGAATGACATTTATTAAAGGCTAGATGCCTAGTATTTATGCAGGTCTGACCCCCCAGATGGGGGTTGAAGGAATGTTGTACATTAGATGGAGGGACCACACCCTTGGACAGGCCACAATAGAATCACATTACTTTACTTAGGTGTCTGCTCTCTGAGGGTGATTAAACAATGGATTGTTTATCACTAACTTTAATGACAGTACACAATAGCTTCTTAGAGCTGAACACAGTTAACTCCTTCAGTACTGACAGAAGGGTCTGTCACATCTACATAGCACACAATACATCCTATAGACAACCTTTCTTACATTATAGTCCAGAAGTGGCTAGGTTTGCCACAATGCTCCCCCAGAACCAAGCCGGCATACACAGTCTGATCCCAACGGATCAGCTTGGGGATGTCCGGGGAAGTACTCACAGATCACTTTTCAAGTTCAGTTTGTCTGGACAACCCGTCGGCGTTACCGTTTTGTTACCCTGGGCGATAATGGATTGTAAAGTCGAAGGGCTGCAGCGCCAAACTCCAGCGCAGCAGCCTGGCATTGTCCCCGGCCACACGGTTCAGCCGCACCAACGGGTTGTGATCTGTGAGTAAGGAAAAAGGTTGTCCATACAGGTACGGCTGCAACTTTTTGAGGGCCCTGATTAAAATATAAAAGGTAACAGCAACTTGTAAGTAAACCAAACTAGGTTGTAGCTCCTCAAATAGGGCTTCAGCTACCGTCTCTGCATGGATGTTGGAGAGAGCAATGGCCTTGGGGTACCTAGTGGCGTAGTCCACCACGGTTAAAATGTACCTCTTCCCGAAGGGACTGGGCTTGGGTAGTCACAGGGTTAACATCAGCGGGACCCATGGGAGCATAGGCAGAAACAAGGGGGGCCAAGTCATTTCCAAGGAGAACATCAGCAGGTAAGTCCTTCTTGACCCCCACATTCACAGGTCTAGCGCCCACTCCCCAATCCAAATGTACCCTGGCAACAGGTAGGCGGAACACAGTGCCCCCTGCTACCCTCACAGCCACAGTGTCTCCAGTGTGCTGTTTCTCAGACACCAAGTTACTCTTGAAGCAAGGTCATGGTAGCACCAGTATCCCGTAGACCACTGACCTCCTTCCCATTCACTTTAACTCGTTGCCGGTTATTCCGGTGGGCAGATTGCACGGGGTCTGCTTCATGTAGGCTGCCCCAGCATTCAGGATTATGTGGGATTCCGCCGGCGGGTCTTCTCCAGGACTGTGCTTGATTCGCTGCGTTTAGCGGACACTCTGGTCTTTTGTGCCCTAGTTGCTTACATCCAAAGCACCGAATAGGTTGTGAGTAGCCCCGCGAATTGAACCGGGCTCTCTGAGGGTAGTTTGTGGCCGGAGGCCGTGTGGTATAGCGGTGCGCCGGGGGCTGGTAACTGGCAGCTGCTGGGGTGACTGGGGGTCTGTACTCCACTCTAGCAGTGGGCAATCGGTATACCGCTCCCCCTGCCCCTCGTACTGCCATGGATCCGCCAGTGTGTGTTGTATCCGGCACCAAATGGGGAGCTATCAGGGTTAAAGTAGCTCCCGAATCCCGAAGTCCCTGGACCTCCTTCCCCTCTACGGTCACCAGCTGGCGGTGATGTTGCTGGTTATCGGTGGCCCGGACCGACATCACCTCATGCAGTATTCACAGGGGTTCCTCGGCTTGGGTGCTCAACACCTCATGAGCGGCTGGCTCTGTTTGATAATGGTGAGCAGCCGCCCTTGGGGCCAGGTTCTGTCTGACCTGGTTCCAAGCTTGTCTGCTCCGATTTTGGGTGCACTCACGTGCCATATGTCCCCACTGCTTGCAGGTGTGGCATTGTATATTCGCCCGTCCGTTGTATCGTGAAGGGGGTGGTGGATTCCCTGGGGCTGGGCGAAAAGGTGCTGCTGTGGGGTTGTTAGGCTGTAGTCCATGGTGCCTCCTGGCATCAAAATGCTGGTCTGCTAATCTGGCTGCTTCGGTTAAGGTGAGGGGTTTTCGATCTCTCACCCATTCTTGGGCTTCTGGGGACAAGCCGTTAAAGAATTGCTCCAACAGCATCAGTTGTCGCAATTCTTCCATGGTGGTAGCTTGGCTGGCCTGTATCCACCCTTGAGATGCTTGATCCAGCTTGTGGGCCCACTCTGCATGTGAATCTCTTTCTGGCTTGCGCAGGCCTCTAAACTTGCGCCGGTATGCCTCTGGGGTAATGGCATATCTTTCCAAGATCGCTCTCTTCACTTTAGCGTAATCCTTGCTGTCCTCCCTGGGTACAGCGCGATACGCTTCCGCTGCCCTACCGGCTAGCTTGCCTGCTAGCACCGGCACCCATACGGACTGCTCCAAATCATGTAACTCGCACAGTCTCTCAAAATCCTGTAAATACCCATCGATCTCATCCTTCTCCTCACAAAACATTTTAAATGCATGGTATGGGATTTTGGGTCTTACTGGGTTGCTGAGTGCGTCCAAAATGGATTCTGCTCGGGAGGATGCATTCCGCGAACTGTGTGCCATCACGTACTCTTGCACATCTGCCATTACCACGGATAGCATATCCCGTGGTACAGGTTGGGGTAAAAATTCCAGCCTGGTCCTCATTTCCCTCTGGTATAGGGTCTCCTCCATGGCTGCTGGAGGCGTAGCGCTGCGAGCTCTGTCTCCCTCCATCAGCTCGGCAATTAATATAGCCTTGGGTTTGCTGCTGCCTATCTTTCCCCTGGCTTCTAGCAGTTCCTTTAACGTTTGTCTCTTAAGCGTAGAATAATCCATCTCCATTCACTTCGGTCCCTGGTACTCCTTCCATCTTAGTCAGTATTGTAGTAATCCCCCTCTTCCTGAGGTTACTGGCTTGTGTAGTTGCTCTTCTGGGCGATAAGGTTCATTCCGTCGCTTGCCACCAATTGTAACGGTACCAACAGGATACCAAGGGTTAACACCAGGGAACAATGTCCTGAACAGGGAATCGGCAATTCACAACCCAGCCAGTTTTCAGGTTTAAAACAGAATGACATTTATTAAAAGGCTATGCCTAGTATTTATGCAGGTCTGACCCCCCAGATGGGGGTTGAAGGAATGTTGTACATTAGATGGAGGGACCACACCCTTGGACAGGCCACAATAGAATCACATTACTTTACTTAGGTGTCTGCTCTCTGAGGGTGATTAAACAATGGATTGTTTATCACTAACTTTAATGACAGTACACAATAGCTTCTTAGAGCTGAACACAGTTAACTCCTTCAGTACTGACAGAAGGGTCTGTCACATCTACATAGCACACAATACATCCTATAGACAACCTTTCTTACATTATAGTCCAGAAGTGGCTAGGTTTGCCACAGTTGGCACTGGTCATTAATTGTATGTGACCACTATCTGTTGTATTCTACACATGTCTAGGCTATGGGGTAGGGTTGGCACTGGTCATTAATTGTATGTGACCACTATCTGTTGTATTCTGCACATGTCTGGGATATGGGGTAGGGTTGGCACTGGTCACTCATTGCATGTGACCACCATCTGTTGTATTCTGCACACATCAAGGCTATGGGGTAGGGTTGGCACTGGTCATTAATTGTATGTGACCACCATCTGTTGTATTCTGCACGTCTGGACTATGGGGTAGGTTTGGCACTGGTCACTCATTGCATATGTCCACTATCTGTTGTATTCTGCACATGTATAGGGTTGGCACTGGTCATTAATTGTATGTGACCACTATCTGTTGTATTCTGCACATGTCTGGGCTATGGGGTAGGGTTGGCACTAGCCACTCATTGCATGTGACCACCATCTGTTGTATTCTGCACACGTCAGGGCTATGGGTTAGGGTGGGTACCAGTCACTAATTCCTTCTAATAAATGCAAAATGTTCTTCCACATTTCATTACTACTAATAATATCAATGTGTCGTTTTTGGGTTTTTTATGTTCTTCATAATTAACTATTTGTTGTTATTTCTGTTCGAAGATCACATTACAGATGGGAAAAAGCCTGACATTTACATTCTTGTTATTTCTGTCGTTACATTTAAAAAACCTGTATTTTCATAAGGGTGTGTAAACTTTTTATATCCAGTGTAAGGCTGCTTGTGGTTTAGAATAATAATAAATACAATTATTTGTCATTTAGAATAAACTGTATTTCTACAATATGGTAATAAGATGACACGTGTAATCATATCTCCCCAGAATGACTGCGTACAAAGAGAATATAAGTCACTTACGCCAGAGTTTTATCGAAGGAAAGACACGATCAATAAAGTTTAGAATTTCTCAACTAGAAGCTCTTGCACTGTTTGTAAATGAGAAGAAAACCCACATACAGGAGGCTCTGAAAAAGGATCTCAACAAGGTAGGAAGAGACGTTCTTATGGAGGTGTTTGTCTGTGATTATGCAGCATTTATGTGATGACAAGCGCTCAGTGCCGTTATACTGACAGACCGTGACTACACAGTGTGATGTACAACAGGTGACGTGTGATGACAAGCGCTCAGTGCCATTATACTGACAGACCGTGACTACACAGACTGATGTACAACAGGTGACGTGTGATGACAAGCGCTCAGTGCTGTTATACTGACAGACCGTGACTACACAGTGTGATGTACAACAGGTGACGTATGATGACAAGCGCTCAGTGCTGTTATACTGACAGACCGTGACTACACAGACTGATGTACAACAGGTGACGTGTGATGACAAGCGCTCAGTGCTGTTATACTGACAGACCGTGACTACACAGTGTGATATACAACAGGTGACGTGTGATGACAAGCGCTCAGTGCTGTTATACTGACAGACCGTGACTACACAGTGTGATATACAACAGGTGACGTGTGATGACAAGCGCTCAGTGCTGTTATACTGACAGACCGTGATTACACAGACTGATGTACAACAGGTGACGTGTGATGACAAGCGCTCAGTGCTGTTATACTGACAGACCGTGACTACACAGACTGATGTACAACAGGTGAAGTGTGATGACAAGCGCTCAGTGCTGTTATACTGACAGACCGTGACTACACAGACTGATGTACAACAGGAGACGTGTGATGACAAGCGCTCAGTGCTGTTATACTGACAGACCGTGACTACACAGTGTGATGTACAACAGGTGACGTGTGATGACAAGCGCTCAGTGCTGTTATACTGACAGACCGTGACTACACAGACTGATGTACAACAGGTGACGTGTGATTACAAGCGCTCAGTGCTGTTATACTGACAGACCGTGACTACACAGTGTGATGTACAACAGGTGACGTGTGATGACTGTTACGGTACCAACAGTGTACCAAGGTTAATATCAGATGAACAATGTCCTGCATAGGGAATCAGCAATTCACAACCCAGCCAGTTTTCAGGTTTAAAACAGAATGACATTTATTAAAGGCTAGATGCCTAGTATTTATACAGGTCTGACCCCCCCCCCCCCAGATGGGGGTTGAAAGGCTGTTGTACATTACATGGAGGGAACAAGCCCTTTGACATGATACAATAGAATTATATTACTTAAACACTTCAACCACAAGACACTCTTGGCCCTTCTTATCACTTAGGCGTTTTCTCTCTGGAGGTGATCAAACAATAGAATGCTTAGCACTAATTAGATTATAGCTGGAGCCAGCAACTCTGTCTTTAGAAATTAGTTTCTTAGCTAAACACAATTAACTCCTTCAGTCCTGACAGAAGGGTCTGTCACATATCTCCCCCCTTGTGGAACACTCCGGCAGACCCGGCTTGACCCTTTGGCGGGTCAACCTGGGGATGACCGGACTAGGAGGTGGTAGGCATGTCAGTTTGCCAGGACAATCCATCTGTATTCCCGTTATGAGAGAGAATTCCTGTCCATACAAAGAAGGGTTCAACTTCCTCAGTGCCCAGACTAGGGCTAAACAGTCCTTCAAAATCCCATCAGCTTCTTTACGAGTTTTCTGTACCTGCTCTTTATAGGTATCCACAATCCCTTCATACTGACATAGGGTGCCCTTGAGTTGCTGCACCTCACTATGAGCCAGCGTCAGCTTCTCCTCAAGTGTCGCTAAGTTTGTCTTTAATGTTTCATGTCCCACTCTCAAGCTGGTGTTTTCTGCAGTCTGTCGGTGCAGCTTGTCTAGCAGAGATTCACGTTCTAAACGTGCTTTTTCCTCTGCGCTCCTCTTCTCCTTCATCAGCGCATTGTAACGGGACTTCCACGTATCAATAGCGGATAGAGATTTACTGAGCTCAGCATCCTGGGGCTTAGCAGCAGGGGGGTCAGTCTCTGCTGCACGGATCTGAGCAGGGGTAGTCACAGGGTTAACATCAGCGGGACCCATGGGAGCATAGGCAGAAACAAGGGGAGCCAAGTCATTTCCAAGAAGAACATCAGCAGGTAAGTCCTTCTTGACCCCCACATTCACAGGTCTAGCGCCCACTCCCCAATCCAAATGTACCCTGGCAACAGGTAGGCTGAACACATCGCCCCCTGCTACCCTCACAGCCACAGTGTCTCCAGTGTACTGTTTCTCAGACACCAAGTTCTTTTGAAGCAAGGTCATGGTAGCACCAGTATCCCATAGACCACTGACCTTCTTCCCATTCACTTTAACCAGTTGCCGGTTATTCTGGTGGGCAGCTTGCACAAGGTCTGCCTCATGTAGGATGCTCCAGCATTCTTGCGCCTCTACGTAGCGGGCCGCAGGCTGAGAGTTACGTGGGATTCCGCCGGCGGGTCTTCTCCAGGACTGTGCTTGGTTCGCTGCATTTAGGGGACACTCTGGTCTTTTGTGCCCTAGTTGCTTACATCCAAAGCACCAAATAGGCTGTGAGTAGCCCCGTGAATTGAACCGGGCTCTCTGAGGGTAGTTCGTGGACGGAGGCCGTGTGGTATAGCGGTGCGCCGGGGGTTGGTAACTGGCAGCTGCTGGGGTGACTGGGGGTCTGTACTCCACTCTAGCAGGGGGCTTAGTGGTAGAAGTGTCCAGTTTGCGGGCATCCATATACTCATCTGCCAGGCGAGCAGCTTCATGCAGGGTGGAGGGTTTACGGTCCCGAACCCACTCTCTAACTCCTGCTGATAACTTGTCCAAGCAATGTTCCAACAGGAATAGCTGCAGCACCTCTTCCCCAGATACGGCTTGGCACCCCGCTATCCAGTGAGCTGCTGTGCGGTGCACCTTACATGCCCACTCAACGTAGGAATCACCAGCTAATTTAACAGTGTCTCTGAACCGCCTCCGGTGTAACCGCATACCTGGAGAGCAGAGCCTCTGTGACAGACCCTTCTGTCAGGACTGAAAGAGCTAACTGTGTTTAGCTTTAAGAATCTAATTTCTAAAGACAGGTTTTCTGGCCTCAGCTATTGTGTGCTATAATTACATTTAAGTAATAAACAGGCCATTGTTTAATCACCCTCAGAGAACAGACGCTAGGTGATAAGACAAGCCAAATGTGTTTAAGTTGTTATCTGCCTAAGTAAAGTATTTAAGTAATATAATTCTATTGTATCATGTCAAGGGCGCTTCTCCCTTTTATCTAATGTACAACATTCTTTCAACCCCCATCTGAGGGGGGGTCAAAAACCTGTATAAATCTGTGTGCTTCCTTCAAATAAAGTTGTCATTCTGTTTTAAACCTGAAACTGGCTGGGTTGTGAATTGCTGATTGTCTATGCAGGACATTGTTCATCTGGTATTAACCCTTGGTATACAGTTGGTACCGTAACATTGGTGGCAAGCGACGGGAGAATCCTTATCGCCCAAAGGAGCAACTACGGATCCAGACCGAATGGGAACACCGTATGAAAGGCTAAAAAGAGCTACCCTTAAAGACCTGCTAGAGCAACGGGGCCAACAAACCAGTAACCTCAGGAAGAGGGAGATTATTGCAAGACTGACCGAGATGGACGGAGCATCAGGGCACGAAGGAACCAATGAGCCCAGCATGTCAGACAGAACCCCCGAAGAAGCAAGCTTTGACCGGGCGGTCAAAATAAGACTGGCACACTATGGCCCCAACCCATCTGCGGAAATTATCGACCGGGTCATAGCAGCTGTGGAGGCCAACCTACTTCGCCAAAGCGGCGCTGCAGCAGTCCAAGTCACCGCAACCCCAGTGGAAAAGAGAAAAGTGCATTTTACCGCTTTTAAAAACTTTCTGGAAACAGAAGGAGAGATTGATGGGTACCTTGCGGATTTTGAGAGGCAATGTGCACTACACCAGGTACCCGCAGAGGACTGGGTCACGATATTATCCGGAAAATTATCCGGCCGGGCCAGTGAGGCTTTTCGGGCCATTCCAGATGAGGAAGTTGGGGATTATAATACTGTGAAAGAGGCTCTGCTCTCCAGGTATGCAGTTACACCGGAGGCATACCGGAGGCGGTTCAGAGACACTGTTAAATTAGCTGGTGATTCCTACCTTGAGTGGGCATGTAAGGTGCACCGCACAGCAGCTCACTGGATAGCGGGGTGCCAAGCCGTATCTGGGGAAGAGGTGCTGCAGCTATTCCTGTTGGAACATTGCTTCGACAAGTTACCCGCAGGAGTTCGAGAGTGGGTTCGGGACCGTAAACCCTCCACCCTGCATGAAGCGGCTCGCTTGGCAGATGAGTATACGGATGCCCGCAAACTGGACACTGCTACCACTAAGCCCCCTGCTAGAGTGGAGTACAGACCCCCAGTCACCCCAGCAGCTGCCAGTTACCAATCCCCAGCGCACCGCTATACCACACGGCCTCCGGCCACGAACTACCCTCAGAGAGCCCTGTTCAATTTGCGGGGCTACTCACAACCGATTCGGTGCTTTAGATGTAAGCAACTAGGGCACAAAAGACCAGAGTGTCCCCTAAATGCAGCGAACCAAGCACAGTCCTGGAGAAGACCCGCCGGCAGAATCCCACGTAACCCTCAGCCTGCGGCCCGCTACGTAGAGGCGCAAGAATGCTGGGGCATCCTACATGAGGCAGACCTTGTGCAAGCTGCCCACCGGAATAACCGGCAACTGGTTAAAGTGAATGGGAAGGAGGTCAGTGGTCTACGGGATACTGGTGCTACCATGACCTTGCTTCGAAAGAACTTGGTGTCTGAGAAACAGCACACAGGAGACACTGTGGCTGTGAGGGTAGCAGGGGGCACTGTGTTCCGCCTGCCTGTTGCCAGGGTGCATTTGGATTGGGGAGGGGGCGCTAGACCTGTGAATGTGGGGGTCATGAAGGATTTACCAGCTGATGTTCTCCTTGGAAATACCTTGGTCCCCCTTGTTTCTGCCTATGCTCCCATGGGTCCCGCTGATGTTAACCCTGTGACTACCCGTGCTCAGATCCGTGCAGCAGAGACTGACCCCCCTGCTGCTAAGCCCCAGGACGCTGAGCTCAGTAAATCTCTATCTGCTATTGATATGTGGGAGTCACGTTACAATGCGCTGATGAAGGAGAAGAGTCACGTAGAGGATAAAATGGTCACGTTAAATAATCATGTAACAGTGCTAGCGGGAGAGAAGAGGAGTGCAGAGGAAAAAGCACGTTTAGAACAGGAATCTCTGCTAGACAAGCTGCACCGACAGACTGCAGAAAACACCAGCTTGAGAGTGGAACATGAAACATTAAGGACAAACTTAGTGACACTGGAGGAGAAGCTGACGCTGGCTCATAGTGAGGTGCAGCAACTCAAGGGCACCCTATGTCAGTATGAAGGGATTGTGGATACCTATAAAGAGCAGGTACAAAAACCACGTAAAGAAGCCGATGATATTTTGAAGGACTGTTTAGCCCTAGTCGGGGCACTGAAGAGGTTGAACCCTTATTTATACAGACAGGGATTCTCTCTCATAACGGGAATACAGATGGATTGTCCCAGCAAACTGACATGCCTACCACCCCTTAGTCCGGTCATCCCCAGGTTGACCCGCAAAAGGGTCAAGCCGGGTCTGCCGGAGTGTTCCACAAGGGGGGAGCTATGTGACAGACCCTTCTGTCAGGACTGAAAGAGCTAACTGTGTTTAGCTTTAAGAATCTAATTTCTAAAGACAGGTTTTCTGGCCTCAGCTATTGTGTGCTATAATTACATTTAAGTAATAAACAGGCCATTGTTTAATCACCCTCAGAGAACAGACGCTAGGTGATAAGACAAGCCAAATGTGTTTAAGTTGTTATCTGCCTAAGTAAAGTATTTAAGTAATATAATTCTATTGTATCATGTCAAGGGCGCTTCTCCCTTTTATCTAATGTACAACATTCTTTCAACCCCCATCTGAGGGGGGGTCAAAAACCTGTATAAATCTGTGTGCTTCCTTCAAATAAAGTTGTCATTCTGTTTTAAACCTGAAACTGGCTGGGTTGTGAATTGCTGATTGTCTATGCAGGACATTGTTCATCTGGTATTAACCCTTGGTATACAGTTGGTACCGTAACAGCCTCTTTCACAGTATTATAATCCCCAACCTCCTCATCTGGAATGGCCCGAAAAGCCTCACGGCCGGATAATTTTCCGGATAATATCGTGACCCAGTCCTCTGCGGGTACCTTGTGTAGTGCACATTGCCTCTCAAAATCCGCAAGGAACCCATCAATCTCTCCTTCTGTTTCCAGGAAGTTTTTAAAAGCTGCAAAATTTACTTTTCTCTTTTCCACTTGGGCTGCTGCAGCGCTGCTTTGGCGAAGTAGGTTGGCCTCCACAGCTGCTATGACCCGGTCGATAATTTCCGCAGATGGGTTGGGGCCATAATGTGCCAGTCTTATTTTAACCGCCCGATCAAAGCTTGCTTCTTCAGGGGTTCTGTCTGATATGCTGGGCCCATTGGTTCCTTCTGTCCCTGGTACTCTTTCCATCTTAGTCAGTATTGTAATAATCCCCCTCTTCCTGAGGTTACTGGCTTGTGTAGTTGCTCTTCTGGGCGATAAGGTTCATTCCGTCGCTTGCCACCAATTGTTACGGTACCAACAGTGTACCAAGGTTAATATCAGATGAACAATGTCCTGCATAGGGAATCAGCAATTCACAAACCAGCCAGTTTTCAGGTTTAAAACAGAATGACATTTATTAAAGGCTATGCCTAGTATTTATGCAGGTCTGACCCCCCCCCCCCCCAGATGGGGTTTGAAAGACTGTTGTACATTACATGGAGGGAACAAGCCCTTTGACATGATACAATAGAATTATATTACTTAAACACTTCAACCACAAGACACTCTTGGCCCTTCTTATCACTTAGGCGTTTTCTCTCTGGAGGTGATCAAACAATAGAATGCTTAGCACTAATTAGATTATAGCTGGAGCCAGCAACTCTGTCTTTAGAAATTAGTTTCTTAGCTAAACACAATTAACTCCTTCAGTCCTGACAGAAGGGTCTGTCACAATGACAAGCGCTCAGTGCTGTTATACTGACAGACCGTGACTACACAGACTGATGTACAACAGGTGACGTGTGATGACAAGCATTCAGTGCCATTATACTGACAGACCGTGACTACACAGACTGATGTACAACAGGTGATGTGTGATGACAAGCGCTCAGTGCTGTTATACTGACAGACCGTGACTACACAGACTGATGTACAACAGGTGACGTGTGATCACAAGCATTCAGTGCCATTATACTGACAGACCGTGACTACACAGACTGATGTACAACAGGTGACGTGTGATCACAAGCATTCAGTGCCATTATACTGACAGACCGTGACTACACAGACTGATGTACAACAGGTGACGTGTGATGTCAAGAGCTGAGTGCTGTTATACTGACAGACCGTGACTACACAGTGTGATGTACAACAGGTGACGTGTGATGACAAGCGCTCAGTGCTGTTATACTGACAGACCGTGACTACACAGACTGATGTACAACAGGTGACGTGTGATGACAAGCGCTCAGTGCTGTTATACTGACAGACCGTGACTACACAGACTGATGTACAACAGGTGACATGTGATGACAAGCGCTCAGTGCTGTTATACTGACAGACCGTGACTACACAGTGTGATGTACAACAGGTGACGTGTGATGACAAGCGCTCAGTGCTGTTATACTGACAGACCGTGACTACACAGACTGATGTACAACAGGTGACGTGTGATGACAAGCGCTCAGTGCTGTTATACTGACAGACCGTGACTACACAGACTGATGTACAACAGGTGACGTGTGATGACAAGCGCTCAGTGCTGTTATACTGACAGACCGTGACTACACAGACTGATGTACAACAGGTGACGTGTGATGACAAGCGCTCAGTGCTGTTATACTGACAGACCGTGACTACACAGTGTGATGTACAACAGGTGACGTGTGATGACAAGCGCTCAGTGCTGTTATACTGACAGACCGTGACTACACAGTGTGATGTACAACAGGTGACGTGTGATGACAAGCGCTCAGTGCTGTTATACTGACAGACCGTGACTACACAGACTGATGTACAACAGGTGACGTGTGATGACAAGCGCTCAGTGCTGTTATACTGACAGACCGTGACTACACAGACTGATATACAACAGCTGATGTGTGATGACAAGCATTCAGTGCCATTATACTGACAGACCGTGACTACACAGACTGATGTACAACAGGTGACGTGTGATCACAAGCATTCAGTGCCATTATACTGACAGACCGTGACTACACAGACTGATGTACAACAGGTGACGTGTGATGTCAAGAGCTGAGTGCTGTTATACTGACAGACCGTGACTACACAGGCTGATGTACAACAGGTGATGTGTGATGACAAGCGCTCAGTGCTGTTATACTGACAGACCGTGACTACACAGACTGATGTACAACAGGTGACGTGTGATGACAAGCGCTCAGTGCTGTTATACTGACAGACCGTGACTACACAGTGTGATGTACAACAAGTGATGTGTGATGACAAGCGCTCAGTGCTGTTATACTGACAGACCGTGACTACACAGTGTGATGTACAACAGGTGACGTGTGATGACAAGCGCTCAGTGCTGTTATACTGACAGACCGTGACTACACAGTGTGATGTACAACAGCTGACGTGTGATGACAAGCGCTCAGTGCTGTTATACTGACAGACCGTGACTACACAGACTGATGTACAACAGGTGACGTGTGATGACAAGCGCTCAGTGCTGTTATACTGACAGACCGTGACTACACAGTGTGATGTACAACAGGTGACGTGTGATGACAAGCGCTCAGTGCTGTTATACTGACAGACCGTGACTACACAGACTGATGTACAACAGCTGACGTGTGATGACAAGCGCTCAGTGCTGTTATACTGACAGACCGTGACTACACAGTGTGATGTACAACAGGTGACGTGTGATGACAAGCGCTCAGTACTGTTATACTGACAGACCGTGACTACACAGTGTGATGTACAACAGGTGACGTGTGATGACAAGCGCTCAGTGCTGTTATACTGACAGACCGTGACTACACAGTGTGATGTACAACAGGTGACGTGTGATGACAAGGGCTCAGTGCTGTTATACTGACAGACCGTGACTACACAGTGTGATGTACAACAGGTGACGTGTGATGACAAACGCTCAGTGCTGTTATACTGACAGACCGTGACTACACAGACTGATGTACAACAGGAGACGTGTGATGACAAGCGCTCAGTGCTGTTATACTGACAGACCGTGACTACACAGTGTGATGTACAACAGGTGACGTGTGATGACAAGCGCTCAGTGCTGTTATACTGACAGACCGTGACTACACAGTGTGATGTACAACAGGTGACGTGTGATGACAAGCGCTCAGTGCTGTTATACTGACAGACCGTGACTACACAGTGTGATGTACAACAGGTGACGTGTGATGACAAGCGCTCAGTGCTGTTATACTGACAGACCGTGACTACACAGTGTGATGTACAACAGGTGACGTGTGATGACAAGCGCTCAGTGCTGTTATACTGACAGACCGTGACTACACCGTGTGTTGTACAACAGCTGACGTGTGATGACAAGCGCTCAGTGCTGTTATACTGACAGACCGTGACTACACAGTGTGATGTACAACAGGTGACGTGTGATGACAAGCGCTCAGTGCTGTTATACTGATAGACCGTGACTACACAGACTGATGTACAACAGGTGACGTGTGATGACAAGCGCTCAGTGCTGTTATACTGACAGACCGTGACTACACAGGCTGATGTACAACAGGTGACGTGTGATGACAATCGCTCAGTGCTGTTATACTGACAGACCGTGACTACACAGACTGATGTACAACAGGTGACGTGTGATGACAAGCGCTCAGTGTTGTTATACTGACAGACCGTGACTACACAGGCTGATGTACAACAGGTGACGTGTGATGACAAGCGCTCAGTGCTGTTATACTGACAGACCGTTACTACACAGTGTGATGTACAACAGGTGACGTGTGATGACAGGCACTCAGTGCTGTTATACTGACAGACCGTGACTACACAGACTGATGTACAACAGGTGACGTGTGATGACAAGCGCTCAGTGCTGTTATACTGACAGACCGTGACTACACAGTGTGATGTACAACAGGTGACGTGTGATGACAAGCGCTCAGTGCTGTTATACTGACAGACCGTGACTACACAGTGTGATGTACAACAGGTGACGTGTGATGACAAGCGCTCAGTGCTGTTATACTGACAGACCGTGACTACACAGACTGATGTACAACAGGTGACGTGTGATGACAAGCGCTCAGTGCTGTTATACTGACAGACCGTGACTACACAGTGTGATGTACAACAGGTGACGTGTGATGACAAGCGCTCAGTGCTGTTATACTGACAGACCGTGACTACACAGTGTGATGTACAACAGGTAACATGTGATGACAAGCGCTCAGTGCTGTTATACTGACAGACCGTGACTACACAGTGTGATGTACAACAGGTAACATGTGATGACAAGCGCTCAGTGCTGTTATACTGACAGACCGTGACTACACAGACTGATGTACAACAGGTGACGTGTGATGACAAGCGCTCAGTGCTGTTATACTGACAGACTGTGACTACACAGTGTGATGTACAATAGCTGATGTGTGATGACAAGCGCTCAGTGCTGTTATACTGACAGACCGTGACTACACAGTGTGATGTACAACAGGTAACGTGTGATGACAAGTGCTCAGTGCTGTTATACTGACAGACCCTGACTACACAGTGTGATGTACAACAGGTAACGTGTGATGACAAGCGCTCAGTGCTGTTGTACATCAGTCTGTGTAGTCACGGTCTGTCAGTATAACAGGTGACGTGTGATGACAAGCATTCAGTGCCGTTATACTGACAGACCGTGACTACAGCAGGTGACGTGTGATGACAAGCGCTCAGTGCTGTTATACTGACAGACCGTGACTACACAGGCTAATGTACAACAGGTGACGTGTGATGACAAGCGCTCAGTGCTGTTATACTGACAGACCGTGACTACACAGTGTGATGTACAACAGGTGACGTGTGATGACAAGCGCTCAGTGCTGTTGTACATCAGTCTGTGTAGTCACGGTCTGTCAGTATAACAGGTGACGTTTGATGACAAGCGCTCAGTACTGTTATACTGACAGACCGTGACTACACAATGTGATGTACAACATGTGACGTGTGATGACAAGCGCTCAGTGCTGTTATACTCACAGACCGTGACTACACAGTGTGATGTACAACAGGTGACGTGTGATGACAAGCGCTCAGTGCTGTTATACTGACAGACCGTGACTACACAGTGTGATGTACAACAGGTGACGTGTGATGACAAGCGCTCAGTGCTGTTATACTGACAGACCGTGACTACACAGTTTGATGTACAACAGGAGACGTGTGATGACAAGCGCTCAGTGCTGTTATACTGACAGACCGTGACTACACAGTGTGATGTACAACAGGTGACGTGTGATGACAAGCGCTCAGTGCTGTTATACTGACAGACCGTGACTACACAGTGTGATGTACAACAGGTGACGTGTGATGACAAGCGCTCAGTGCTGTTATACTGACAGACCGTGACTACACAGTGTGATGTACAACAGGAGACGTGTGATGACAAGCGCTCAGTGCTGTTATACTGACAGACCGTGACTACACAGTGTGATGTACAACAGGTGATGTGTGATGACAAGCGCTCAGTGCTGTTATACTGACAGACCGTGACTACACAGTGTGATGTACAACAGGTGACGTGTGATGACAAGCGCTCAGTGCTGTTATACTGACAGACCGTGATTACACAGTGTAATGTACAACAGGTGACGTGTGATGACAAGCGCTCAGTGCTGTTATACTGACAGACCGTGACTACACAGTGTGATGTACAACAGCTGACGTGTGATGACAAGCACTCAGTGCTGTTATACTGACAGACCGTGACTACACAGACTGATGTACAACAGCTGACGTGTGATGACAAGCGCTCAGTGCTGTTATACTGACAGACCATGACTACACAGTGTGATGTACAACAGGTGACGTGTGATGACAAGCGCTCAGTGCTGTTATACTGACAGACCGTGACTACACAGACTGATGTACAACAGGTGACGTGTGATGACAAGCGCTCAGTGCTGTTATACTGACAGACCGTGACTACACAGACTGATGTACAACATGTGACGTGTGATGACAAGCGCTCAGTGCTGTTACACTTACAGACCGTGAATACACAGACTGATGTACAACAGGTGACGTGTGATGACAAGCGCTCAGTGCTGTTATACTGACAGACCGTGACTACACAGTGTGATGTACAACAGGTGACGTGTGATGACAAGCGCTCAGTGCTGTTATACTGACAGACCGTGACTACACAGACTGATGTACAACAGGTGACGTGTGATGACAAGCGCTGAGTGCTGTTATACTGACAGACCGTGACTACACAGACTGATGTACAACAGGTGACGTGTGATGACAAGCGCTCAGTGCTGTTATACTGACAGACCGTGACTACACAGTGTGATGTACAACAGCTGACGTGTGATGACAAGCGCTCAGTGCTGTTATACTGACAGACCGTGACTACACAGACTGATGTACAACAGGTGACGTGTGATGTCAAGCACTCAGTGCTGTTATACTGACAGACCGTGACTACACAGACTGATGTACAACAGGTGACGTGTGATGACAAGCACTCAGTGCTGTTATACTGACAGACCGTGACTACACAGACTGATGTACAACAGCTGACGTGTGATGACAAGCGCTCAGTGCTGTTATACTGACAGACCGTGACTACACAGTGTGATGTACAACAGGTGACGTGTGATGACAAGCGCTCAGTGCTGTTATACTGACAGACCGTGACTACACAGTGTAATGTACAGCAGGTGACGTGTGATTGTAAGAAATTACTCTTAAACCAAAGGATCTTATGTTTAAAGCTGTTCACGTTGCAAAATTAATATATACATATATCAATAATGGGCCCTGTGCAAACGAATTTCATATACCGTACTGTATATCTATTAAACCCTCCAGAAACAGACAACCATACTACCTTCAACTATTTAAACCATCACACATTTATTAAAGAACAGATAAATAACAAGATTACATGTTATTGTTTACAAGGTTAAACACATAAAAACAATTTAACAGAGAAATACTACATAAAATGAATATTACCCCGTTTGTTTCTTGTGGGAGTCCTGGTTACAGCTTGTATCGTTGGTGTTTCCCTTCCAAAGATGAACTCTAGCTCATTCTCCTTTCTCCTAACTTGTATACCCTTTAAGAATGCTGACCATATACTTTTGGCTCTGTTCCAAATAAGGTGCTCTACACTATTGTAAGCTCTTGCTACCCACAGCAATCTTCTCTACCCATATATGATCTTAACTCTTGGTATACGTAAACTGGCTACCTCAGCATTACTTCATGCCTGATGTTTAAAAGAACATATTAACCTCTTTATAACTGTAATAATACCATCTCTCTATAACTACAGTAATACTACATTTATACAAATCTTACAGTCCACCCCTTTGCTAGGCCTTATAGTGTAACGGTAAGGTTTATCACATTACTCTATAAACTATTCTCTTTATACAAAATTAACATAAACAAAATAATTATACATTTAACAACAATTAACATTTTTAAAATAAAATCGTACAATCGGATGTTGTATCGTTCTTTTGTTCCCAAAATAATGTCATTGTCCTTGACTTTTATATTTTGCAAAAACAAACTTACAAATAGATGTTTCTTTGCCACATTTAACCCATTCTGTATAACTTTGTAACATTAGACTGGATCCTTTGCCAATGCTATGTTAATACATTCAGGATCATAATGTTTATTTTGATGTTGTTGATCATCTTCCAAAACTAGTTCAATTACATTGATTTTGATACCACAATCACGATTTCAATCTTGAAGTTGTCTTAGACAAACCAAAGTACCCATGTAGTCCTCTGAAAATGCAAAAGAATTTTGTAACGGTACCAACCGGATACCAAGGGTTAACACCAGGGAACAATGTCCTACATAGGGAATCAGCAGTTCACAACCCAGCCAGTTGTCAGGTTTAAACAGAATGACTTTTATTAAGGCTCATATGCCCAGTATTTATGCAGGTCTGACCCCCCCCAGAAGGGGGGTTGAAAGAATGTTGTACATTGAATGGAGGGAACACGCCCTTTTACATGATACAATAGAATACCTTGCTCAAGCTGATAACAATTTAAACACAGACACACACTTGGCTTTCCTTATCATCTAGGGTCTGCTCTCTGAGGTTGATTAAACAATGGACTGTGTATCAATAACATTAATGACAGTGCACAATAGCTGAGGCTAACGCTGAACACAGTTAACTCTTTCAGTGCTGACAGAAGGGTCTGTCACATCTACATAGCACAATATACAGCCTATAGACAACCTTTCTTATGTTATAGTCCAGAAGTGGCTAGGTTTGCCACAATTTTCGTCCAGCAAAACCCTCCATAACCGGTCATAACAACACTAGGACACAGATTTTCCCAACTTAAAGATAGGTTGTCATCTTTTTGGTATTTCTTCAGATTCTTTCTAAGAAAAATCAAATGCAGTATCTGTTAATTCATATATTTTTAAAATTATTTAATATAATACCATTTAAAATAGGTGTTTTTTTTTTTCGTATACGTTATTTCAAAGAAATAAACAATAAAATTATCTTTATCCAAAACACAAAAAGAACAATTCATTTTAGGAACAAATGAGCGACTTTTTTAGACATAAAATCTCATTATCATTACTAAAACTATTACATTATATTTCAAAAGGTCTAACATTTTGTCAAAATATGTTTTTATTTGAGCTTTACTCCTTACAATATTTTGAGCTACCAACATATTTACATTGTTAATATGCTGTGATACTCATTTTCTTCATAAATAGAAAATAATCAGGTAAGCATAATTTATGTTTTAATCCAAATTTTTATTATTGCCCCTTGTAGATTTGGTGTAGAAATTGAAAGTAAAAATACTTCCAAGTGTGTTATTCAATCTACAAGTTATTACTTGATATGGCGTGACACCTGTAGTAGAATATAGGATAGATCTTATGGTCATTGAACATAAAGGTAACATTTTTTTCCATGTTGAAAGTTTAATACTACAAATTTTAGTTTATAATTGTTTATAATATTTATTACCCCTTTCTACTGCTCCTGATGATTACAGTCTATAAGCAATATATAATTTATGCTTAATTCAAAATGATTAATTAATTTCCTTGAAATATTTTCCCACTAAATGCAGGCTCATTATTACTTTCTACTACAAATGGCATTCCCATCTATAGAAAAGCTCAAATAAATAACCTATGCAACTATAAAAACTACTTGATTTGTTTTTGGAAAAAACCACAATCCATTTTGTGAATACATCTATTACCACTAAACTATACATGTATTCTTCTAGTATTCTAGGTAAAAACCAACAAAACAAAAAAATATCTATTTATATTTGTAACCAAGGTTTGTCATGGGGAAAAGTAAAAACCTTAATAATTATTGATTCATATTGACTGCCTTGTCTGCAGTTTAATTCTTCAAATTTCTAGAACATATTGGAAAAAAACAAAAAATATTATCTTTCATTGGTGGCCACCATTACAAACTTCTCTGTATTTTTGTCACATGTTCTATCTTCAGAATAATGTCCGCTTATAGGAAGCAAATTACATTTTTGAAAATGAATCTACACATTCTTAAAGGGAAAATAAACTTTCATGATTCAGAGCATGTAATTTTAAACAACTTTCCAATTCACTTGTATCACCAATTTTGCTTTGTTCTCTTGGTATTCTTAGTTGAAAGCTAAACCTAGGAGGTTCATATGCAGATTTCTTAGACCTTGAAGTCCACCTGTAATCTAAATGCATTTTTATATTTTTTCACCACTAGAGGGCATTAGTTCACGCGTTCCATATAGATAATATTGAACTCATGCACATGAATTTACAATGGAGACAGCTCTGATTGGCTAAACTACAAGTCTATCAAAAGAACTGAAATAAGGGGCAGTCTTCTGAGGCTTATATACAAGGTAATTACAGAGGTAAAACTTGTATAATTAAACTATGTTGGTTATGCAAAACTGGAAAATTGGTAACCAAGAGATTATCTATCTTTTAAAACAACAAAAATTCTGGTGTTCACTGTCCCTTTAAGGAATACAACAAATGGAAATACCAACATATTTTACTTATTTAAACACATTAAAGTTCAATTTTCTTCAGATTTTATAAATTTGTCATTTGCCCATGATACTGGCATTAATAAAGGTTTCCCTGCTAAATGCCTTTATTTTAACATTACATAAGAAATATAAGAATTCTGCAATGACACCAAATTTGCTTTATTTTTATTTTATCTTTTTAATTTTATTTTTTATTTTTTTAATGTAATTGCAGAAATCTCAGGTTCCTCATTGAACTCCCATAATTTTACTTGTTTTGCAGCCTTTTTAGCACAAGCATCAGCTAAGTTATTTTGTTCATTATGTTCATCACTTTTAGTGTGAGCTTTTTACTTTATTGCATATGGCAATTTACATTTATTTAGCAAATATGAAATATACTTCAACAGATTTGTATGTACCAATGGTCTTTCATCATATGACTTAAAACCATTATATACATACAAAGGAAGCATTGTCAGTGTATTAACCACATATGCACTATTATTATAAATGGCAATAGCCATATCTGCTTAGTGTTCCAATGTACAACAAACATTAGCCAATTTAGCATATTGAGAATAATGCATCTCACATAAATGCACATCTATTTTATCAGGTAAACTGTATATACTTTACCATCCTTATGATAAAAAGAACCATCACAGTAAACATCTGTACTTTGCACCAAAATATATAAACTTGAATTGAGAGGAAAAAGAGAACACAAAAAAGTGACTATGTGGTTCACCTTCATATAGCAAACATGCTGGCAACAAAGTTGTTTCCTTTATTTTAATGTCTATTTCTTTTCATTAGCATCAGCACCCACTTTTAAAATCTTGCAGATGAAATTATACTGTTTCCTAGTTTCACCAATTAAGTTCAAAGGAAAATGTGAACTTTGCAATAACACTTTTTGAAATAATGTTATGTAAAATGTTTTTATATCCAGAATACTGACAACAATTGTTCCTCACACAGGAATACTTTTCTTCAGATATTTCTAAAGGTCGTGATGCATAGGTCACTAGTCTCAGTTTTCCAAACTTCTCTTTACATAGCACTGCAGATAAAGTCGTTTTGTTTTTTTTGTTTTTTTTTTAGCAACTTCCAAGTGAAACATTTTTTCTGGGGTCTGTGGAAGCAACACCATAGTATTGATTACATCCTTTTTTAAGTTCTCAAACGTTTTCTTTCTTTAGCAAGTCATACAAGGGTCCAGCCAAAACGTTAAACTTTGGAATAAAGTCTCTTTGGTATTGGAACAATCCCAAAATGATCTTAAAAAGTCTTTGACACAGGTATGTTTAGCCTTTTTATGACATCCACTTTTGTTGATCTGGAGTCTTTCTTTCAGATGATATTGTCACTCCTGTAAAGTTCACTGTTGTCTATAAAAATTGGCACTTCTTTATATTCACTTTTAGTCCAGCATTTGCCAATAATTTCAACAATTCTGTAAACAATTTAAATGTTCTTTTTCTGTTTCTGTAGTACATACCAAATCATCAACATATTGCAGAAGTGCTAATAGTCTTGACAATCTTGATAGAATAGCAGCCATCTTTTTATGGAAAATTGTTGCTGAATTGTTCAGGACCACAGGAAGACATAAACATAACGTGATCTTTCCACTTGAAGACAAACTTTTATTGTGACTTTTGGGTGCAGAGATACAAACCAATAACTGTTTGCTATATCAAGGCTTGAATAAAACTTTGTATTTGTAGGGATAAAGGAAACAAAAATAGGAACCTCTCTGACATTTTGATGCCTAGGCAGATGTCACTGGATGTAATTTTACCTTAATCAATTGTTAAATGCCCATTTCCATCAGGTTTCTGTACAAACTAAATATTAAAATTAGTAACAGATTTACATTTTCTCAATACTCCTTGTTCAAGTAAAATAATATATAATTTTCTGTACATATGGCTCACTTTCCTTAATAATATAATAATAATAATAATAATAATATGAATATTGCTTTTATAGCTAACTGTACATTTCCTGTTCTAAACTCTTCCCCTTGCTATTTCCCAAATCATATTTAAGTTTAGCAAATGCATGTGCAAACTGCTGCAAAATATTTGTAACCTTAGCATTTGTATGTACAAGTAAACTTAACTTGTCAGATTTCTTTATACTATAAACATAATGTAAAACAGAAATAACATAATGTTTATCATCTGTATTAAACTATATTTTACCATTAGCATAATAAAGTAAAACATTATATTTTGTGAGAAATTTATAACCCAAAATTGACATTTCATCAGACAAATTCACTAAATATTCTTCTAATTCAAAATACCATTATCAATTAAATTCATATCATTTTTAGCTTTATAACATCTTTATATGAACCTTGAAAAACTTGCAACGCAATTTGTTTTTCCCCCTACGAACAATGGATTAGATTGAGGTTTTGTGAGGTATAAATAATGAATATAGGTACACCAGTATTTATTAAAAATACATTCCATCATGAGCCCCCATTCACGACTCCTTTAAAAACTGGGCAACTATATACATTACGTCTGAACCTCACTCCAGACAAGATTTGGAGGCAATTATTCCTTTTTACCCATTTTCAGAACTGGTAATTTTATTTGTAATTTGAATTAATTTAACTCTTTCCAGTTCCTTTTTTAGATTTTCAAATTTGTATCTATTTTCAAATTGTTCAGCAGATGTTGCTACAACAGTATTATGTCTTTGTACAAATTTGGCATTAATATGTCTCCATTTTTTACAAAGATAATACTTCAATTTTACCAATATTTTCTTGTTAGAAATGATTTTAGTACATTCTCTGTTATCTGGGAATGGCTTTCCAACTGCAGACATTCTCTGTTTTATTCCCTTGTTAGTTTCATTACACAACTCTGCTCTTTTTAGTGTATCTATAAGATAGGGGGCGCCCTAAAAAATTAGCACACAATAGGCTATATAGTGTATATAATATTGAATGTATTGCACAAAGTCTAACAATATGGATGACAATATTAATCAAATAACAATTCAACAGATAATAATAAAAATAAATAAAACAATTCAGCAAATAATAGTAAAAATAATAAAACAATTCAGCAAAGTATTTCAGCAATATATAATAAACAGTATATGAATACAAAATTTGGTTTTTTAGCACACCTTACAAAAAGTTTAAATCAACATCTGGGAGTGCTGCCAATATGACCCAGTAATTAAACAAACAAAGAGGTATCAGCGCACATCCATTTTCAAAAGCACAACATATTTTTTACTGCTGCAAAAAATTGCCTGCATATACATCAAGAGACAACTATCTTTTTTTAAATAATATTGGGAACTTAGTCACACAATATGGCCATATTTTGCTTAGCCAGTCACCGCTTACAAGGTGCCCCAATTCAACTGGTCCTACTCTAAATCCTTTTGCCACAGAGGGCTGAAACATTCCTGCTTTTACTCTTCATAATAGAATGAGACTCCCTGGCTTTTTATTCACAACTCTTTAACACTGTAATGAGCACACCTGAACTTGGGTGGGGTGCTTAAACCAATGAGAGATGGTCAGTCTCCCTGGTAATTTTAAATACAAATACAAAATTTGGTTTTTTAGCACACCTTACAAAAAGTTTAAATCAACATCTGGGAGTGCTGCCAATATGACCCAGTAATTAAACAAACAAAGAGGTATCAGCGCACATCCATTTTCAAAAGCACAACATATTTTTTACTGCTGCAAAAAAACAAATTTTGTATTTGTATTTAAAATTACCAGCGGTGACTGGCTAAGCAAAATATGGCCATATTGTGTGACTAAGTTCCCAATATTATTTAAAAAAAGATAGTTGTGTCTTGATGTATATGCAGGCAATTTTTTGCAGCAGTAAAAAATATGTTGTGCTTTTGAAAATGGATGTGCGCTGATACCTCTTTGTTTGTTTAATTACTGGGTCATATTGGCAGCACTCCCAGATGTTGATTTAAACTTTTTGTAAGGTGTGCTAAAAAAACAAATTTTGTATTTGTATTTAAAATTGTATTTGTATTTAAAATTACCAGGGAGACTGACCATCTCCCATTGGTTTAAGCACCCCACCCAAGTTCAGGTGTGCTCATTACAGTGTTAAAGAGTTGTGAATAAAAAGCCAGGGAGTCTCATTCTATTATGAAGAGTAAAAGCAGGAATGTTTCAGCCCTCTGTGGCAAAAGGATTTAGAGTAGGACCAGTCGAATTGGGGCACCTTGTAAGCGGTGACTGGCTAAGCAAAATATGGCCATATTGTGTGACTAAGTTCCCAATATTATTTAAAAAAAGATAGTTGTCTCTTGATGTATATGCAGGCAATTTTTTGCAGCAGTAAAAAATATGTTGTGCTTTTGAAAATGGATGTGCGCTGATACCTCTTTGTTTGTTTATAAACAGTATATGGATATATGGGGTGATATAATGTTGAGGCAGCAATCTGTAGCAGACCCGGCCTGGATCCAAGAGGGTAACCTATAAGCAAAAAAGAAGACAGATGCGCCACATGGCCCAATATTGTTTGATCCACAGAGTTGGACTATCAGATTGTATTAAAATAAACTCACAATCTAGGAAGCACTCCAATTAGTGCAATGGGAGCAGTCTGGGATCTATAACAGTCACCCAGCAGACCGACCTCTCAAGCTGAAGATGGATAATCTGTAGTAAAACACAAAGGGACACAAGGTGCCTATATGGCCTAGTATTGTCTTATACCAGGAGCATTGGTAGTATGGTAAGATATATACTCACAAGAAGTAAAGCATCTCCATTGATGCTAATCAGACAGGAAGGGATCAATATAGTCACCCAACAGACTGTAACAAGGCTTCCACAGGAGGCAAACTGCAAAGGTCCCGTGGACCAAGTGAAGATCCAAATAAAACACAGTAGCAAGTGTTTGAGATAAAAAAGTGTAAAACTTTACTGGCAAAAATTAAAATACAGCGACGCGTTTCTCAGTCACAGAAAATGATTTCCAAATACTTGCTACATATACCTAACCAAACCAATTAACATAATTGATATCACTTGTAGTGGGTGTGATCTATGACATCATAGGTATCCTAGTTACAAATCCGTTTTGACAACATAGGTAAACCCAATTGTATGTTATATATTATACAAAAATAAATTAAAATAATAATAAATACACATTATAACAAATAATGTTCAAAACAATTCAAAATAGATTCATTCAATTGTATATGACAACGATTTGCATGTCTTTTGTGTATATGTGGAAAACAAATATTCATCTTAGCTTGTAGTAAGTAGTTTAATCAAATCTAAAATCCATTTGTATACCTTGTCTAGGCTAAACATATGTATATTAAATACCTAAGTAGTTTCTGTTAGGTTTCTTATTTGGCTATTTCTTTTTATTAAACTGCTCATTCCTGTGATGCCCCATTCATATCCCTAACTGCTACTATTTATTTTTTAATAACGTATATTATCCAGCATACAAGTTTCCAATGCTCATGTCTTATAGTGTCATAATCAAAACTGTTCCTACTGATGGTAATATCATATCAGTCCAAATTCTTTGAGTTATTTTTAAACGGATCACTTACTTTGTGTAGTTACAAATCGCCATTAGATTTTCTGAATGGCGTGCATCTAGCGCTAATGCGCATGTCAGTGGTGTAACCATGTGAACCATATGACTCATTCGGCTCCACGTTAAGCGTAAGTAAGGAGCTGGGACCTAGTAGGTCTATGTGACTCAGTATAATAATTGGATGTATTCCTGCCACTCGCATTGATATAAGTACAATAAAGCCTATTCAGTTACTTACATTTGTTTTGTTACAAAATGCTATTAGAGTTTCTAAATGGCGTGCAACTAGCGCTAATGCGCATGTCAGTGATGTAACCATGGGAACCGTATGACTCATTCGCTACGCGCAAGTGAGGAGCTGTAGTCTGATATGTCTGTGTATCTTTTTAGCTCAATATAATGATTAGCTATGTTCTAGCCACTAGTGTTATTAAGAGTACAATAGAACCTATTCGGCACGGTACTAGATATAATGAGATGCTATTAGCTGATATGATAATGATATCCTTTAGCTATACATAACTGGTGTCTGTGTTCCATCTCAGAGAGTTAGTATGTCTAATTATTTAGTAGATGGTACTATATCGATAACTTATTAAAATAAAAGTCTACCTATATTTAGTGAACCTAGAATTATAGTCTGCCAGTGGTTATTTATAATTAGTGAATAGTGAGCAGTGTGTATTTAGTAATTAATATAATTTTACATTATATGCAATAGTGGCACGATACTGAATATGAATTGTGTGAAAGTTATTAAGTAAACTTCTTAGCATATAAAGAGCTATTCCCTAATTGGAAACTAAACTAAATCTTCCATAAGTGTATATTTAATAAAGAATTAAAAATTTAGAATCCCCTCTTCTAGATGCATATAGTGTTTGTATTATTCCAAGTGCTCCACTTATTAAGTGACTATCCTATCTATAACTATTATATTTTTAAGAATCCACTAACCTATATAACTTGATGTCCATCATTTATATGTGATTTGTCTAGTATTGGTAGTGACCATAATGTGTATTTTGCTATATAGTGATGATAAAGTGATGAAACATTGATTGTGATAAAATGTGAATATGTGTAAATGAGAAACAGATAATATATAGGGTCCCCTATAGTGTTCATGAGACTATTAATTATGTGTAATGTTATTATCTATATTTGCATAAGTCATACCATTAATGTTATATGACATTGGTTAAAACTAATATATTATATTTGATGTGTTTGGTCAATGAAAGTGTGGAACAGTGGACCAAATAAATAATAAAGTGCTTGGCTAGACCCCTGATTAGAACATATGCTCCTATCATATTTCAGCGTGATCTCTCAGATAACTGTATGTAGATCACAATGGATTATGTAATGTGTAAGCATATAGCTGGCTAAACTCTGGATAACTGAGAGGCTATAAAAACTATATCTATGTGGGAAGGGAACTATTAGTTGTAGGGAGTCTCCAATCAGCTAATAGCTATATCAGCTAAATGCAATCTAACATTATGTGAGGTATAAGTGAAGACCCTCAGTATCCTAGGATATAACTTGATGGTAAGGTATCCACAAATAATATCATATTATGCCAGGGGGTATCAATAGATGGAAAGTAATAGTTCCTGTATATGTTGAATCCCCTTCATCATATATCAAAGGCAGCCAAATCTACACATTCATTTAGACCATCTGGTACTAAAGAGTGTAATTTATGTATCCAGTATGTCTCTCTACGGCGTAAATTGAGAAGAGGGTTATGACTATTTCTGGAGATTTGTTCAATAGGTAATACAGATAATGTTTTCGCACTTCCTTTGTGTGAAAAAGCACAATGTCTAGATAGACTGTGTTTGAGATATTTTCTCTTAACGTTATAGAGATGTTCATTCCAGCGTTTCCTGATGGTCCGGCTCGTGCGCCCTACATATTGAACCCCACAAAGGCAATTCACTAAATAAACTACATAAGTAGATTCACAGGATAATCTCTTGATAATTTTAAATTGTTCCCCTGTTTGGTGTGAAGAGAATGTCGTAGTGCCACTTTTAATGACCTTACACATATTGCATTTACGCTTCATATATTTATAGACTCCACTTTGGGGGGTAAAGTTACCTAAGAATGTCCTGTTTAAGCCTAAGTGATGATTGGTACCCATAATCTTGTCTCTCACAATCTTGCTGGGGGCCAGTTTATTTTTAAGTGTAGGCGCCCTTCTGTAGACAATCCTAGGTTTGGAAGGGACAAGTCTCTTAAGATGTGGATCATCACAAATTATAGGCCAATGTTTGGCTATAGTTTTTTGAATCTCACGATAATTGTTGTTGAATCCAGTGATAAATATTGGTGTCTTGTTATATACAGCAGACATTTTTTCTTTAGACTTTTTTTGGGACTTATCTGATAACAGGTAGGTATTTCTATCGTCATTCAATGCCCTAAGATATCCTTTCTGGATAAGATCCAAGGGATAACCCTTTTCCAAGAACCTATCCTTCAGAATCAGAGCTTGTTTTTTATAGCTCTCAATGGTGCTGCAATTGCGTCTTATTCGTCTAAATTGGCCATAAGGCACGTTCTTTTTCCAACTCATATAATGATTACTGCTGAAGTTTAAAAAACTGTTGCAGTCCACTTTTTTAAAATAAGTTTC
>NW_026512504.1:0-56697 GCF_027579735.1 Bombina bombina | reverse complement strand
ACCTGTGTATGTATCTTGCAGGCAGCAGTGTGTGTGTGTGTGTGCCAATAAGCAGTGTTACCTGTGTATGTATCTTGTAGGCAGCAGTGTGTGTGTGTGCCAATAAGCAGTGTTACCTGTGTATGTATCTTGTAGCAGCAGTGTGTGTGTGCCAATAAGCAGTGTTACCTGTGGTATGTATCTTGTAGGCAGCAGTGGTGTGTGTGCCAATAAGCAGTGTTACCTGTGTATGTATCTTGTAGGCAGCAGTGTGTGTGTGTGCCAATAAGCAGGTGTTACCTGTGTATGTATCCTGTAGGCAGCAGTGTGTGTGTGTGTGTGCCAATAAGCAGTGTTACCTGTGTATGTATCCTGTAGGCAGCAGTGTGTGTGTGATGTGCCAATAAGCTGTACCTGTGTATGTATCTTGTTGGCAGCAGTGTGTGTGTGCCAATAAGCAGTGTTACCTGTGTATGTATCTTGTAAGGCAGCAGTGGTGTGTGTGTGGTGCCAATAAGCAGTGTTACCTGTGTATGTATCTTGTAGGCAGCAGTGTGTGTGTGCCAATAAGCAGTGTTACCTGTGTATGTATCTTGTAGGAAGCAGTGTGTGTGTGCCAATAAGCAGGTGTTACCTGTGTATGTATCTTGTAGGCAGCAGTGTGTGTGTGTCTGTGTGTGCCAATAAGCAGTGTTACCTGTGTATGTATCTTGTAGGCAGCAGTGTGTGTGTGTGTGTGCCAATAAGCAGTGTTACCTGTGTATGTATCTTGCTAGGGCAGCAGTGTGTGTGTGTGTGCCAATAAGCAGTGTTACCTGTGTATGTATCTTGTAGGCAGCAGTGTGTGTGGTGGCGCCAATAAGGCAGTGTTACCTGTGTATGTATCTTGTAGGCAGCAGTGGTGTGTGTGTGCCTATAAGCAGTGTTACCTGTGATTATATCTTGTAGGCCAGCAGTGTGTGTGTGTGTGCTGCCCAATAAGCCAGTGTTACTGTGATGTATCTTGTAGGCAGGCATTGTGTGTGTGTGCCAATAAGCAGTGTTACCTGTGTATGTATCTTGTAGGCAAGCAGTGTGTGTGGTGTGTGCCAATAAGCAGTGTTACCTGTGTATGTATCTTGTAGGCAGCAGTGTGTGTGTGTGCCAATAAGCAGTGTTACCTGTGTATGTATCTTGTAGGCAGCAGTGTGTGTGTGTGCCAATAAGCAGTGTTACCTGTGTATGTATCTTGTAGGCAGCAGTGTGTGTGTGCGCCAATAAGCAGTGTTACCTGTGTATGTATCTTGTAGGCAGCAGTGTGTGTGTGTGTGCCAATAAGCAGTGTTACCTGTGTATGTATCTTGTAGGCAGCAGTGTGTGTGTGTGCGCCAATAAGCAGTGTTACCTGTGTATGTATCTTGTAGGCAGCAGTGTGTGTGTGTGCGCCAATAAGCAAGTGTTACCTGTGTATGTATCTTGTAGGCAGCAGTGTGTGTGTGTGTGTGCCAATAAGCAGTGTTACCTGTGTATGTATCTTGTAGGCAGCAGTGTGTGTGTGCGCCAATAAGCAGTGTTACCTGTGTATGTATCTTGTAGGCAGCAATGTGTGTGTGTGTGTGCGCCAATAAGCAGTGTTACCTGTGTATGTATCTTGTAGGCAGCATGTGTGTGTGTGTGTGTGCCAATAAGCAGTGTTACCTGTGTATGTATCTTGTAGGCAGCAGTGTGTGTGTGTGTGCCAATAAGCAGTGTTACCTGTGTATGTATCTTGTAGGCAGCAGTGTGTGTGTGCCAATAAGCAGTGTTACCTGTGTATGTATCTTGTAGGCAGCAGTGTGTGTGCCAATAAGCAGTGTTACCTGTGTATGTATCTTGTAGGCAGCAGTGTGTGTGTGTGTGCCAATAAGCAGTGTTACCTGTGTATGTATCTTGTAGGCAGCAGTGTGTGTGTGCACCAATAAGCAGTGTTACCTGTGTATGTATCTTGTAGGCAGCAGTGTGTGTGTGTGCGCCAATAAGCAGTGTTACCTGTGTATGTATCTTGTAGGCAGCAGTGTGTGTGTGTGCCAATAAGCAGTGTTACCTGTGTATGTATCTTGTAGGCAGCAGTGTGTGTGTGTGTGCCAATAAGCAGTGTTACCTGTGTATGTATCTTGTAGGCAGCAGTGTGTGTGTGCGCCAATAAGCAGTGTTACCTGTGTATGTATCTTGTAGGCAGCAGTGTGTGTGTGTGCCAATAAGCAGTGTTACCTGTGTATGTATCTTGTAGGCAGCAGTGTGTGTGTGTGCCAATAAGCAGTGTTACCTGTGTATGTATCTTGTAGGCAGCAGTGTGTGTGTGTGTGCGCCAATAAGCAGTGTTACCTGTGTATGTATCTTGTAGGCAGCAGTGTGTGTGTGTGTGTGCCAATAAGCAGTGTTACCTGTGTATGTATCTTGTAGGCAGCAGTGTGTGTGTGTGTGTGCCAATAAGCAGTGTTACCTGTGTATGTATCTTGTAGGCAGCAGTGTGTGTGTGCGCCAATAAGCAGTGTTACCTGTGTATGTATCTTGTAGGCAGCAGTGTGTGTGTGTGCTGTGCCAATAAGTGTGTTACCTGTGTATGTATCTTGTAGGCAGCAGTGTGTGTGTGTTGTGCCAATAAGCAAGTGTTACCTGTGTATGTATCTATGTAGGGCAGCAGTGTGTGTGTGTGTGTGCCCGATAAGCAGTGTTACCTTGTGTATGTATTCTTGTTGCAGCAGTGTGTGTGTGTGTGTTCTGCCCCCAATAAGCAAGTGTTCCCTGTGTATGTATCTTGTAGGGGCTTAGCTAAGTGTGTGTGTGTGTTGTGCCAATATGCAGTGTTCACCTGTGTATGTATATTGTCGAGCAGCAGTGTGTGTGTGTGCAGGCCAATAAGCAGTGTTACCTGTGCTGTATCTTGTAGGCAGCAGTGTTTTTGTGTGTTGTGCACCAATCAAGCAGTGTTACCTTAGTGTATGTATCATGTAGGCAGCTGTGTGTGTGTGTGCAATAAGCAGTGTTTCCCTTGTGTATGTATCTTGTAGGCAGCAGTGTGTGTTGTGTGTGCCAATAAGCAGTGTTACCTGTGTATGTATCTTGTAGGCAGCATGTGTGTGTGTGTGTGTGATGCCAATATGCAGTGTTACCTGTGTATGTATCTTGTAGCAGGGCAGTGTGTGTGTGTGCTGTGCCAATAAGCAGTGTTACCTGTGTATGTATCCTTAAGGCAGCAGTGTGTGTGTGTGTGCCAATAAGCAGTGTTACCTGTGTATGTATCTTGTAGCAGCAAGTGTGTGTGTGTGTGCCAATAAGCAGTGTTCCTGGTATGTTCTTGTAGGCAGCAGTGTGTGTGTGTGTGGCCAATAAGCAGTGTTACCTGTGTATGGTATCTTGTAGGCAGCAGTGTGTGTGTTGCGCCAATAACAAGGGTTACCTGTGTATGTATTCTGTTGGCACTATGTTGTGTGGTGTGTGCCCATTATAGCAGTGTTACCTGTGTAGTGTTATCTTGTAGCAGCAGTGTTGTGTGTGTGTGCCAATAAGCAGTGTTACCTGTGTATGTATCTTGTAGGCAGCAGTGTGTGTGTGCCAATAAGCAGTGTTACCTGTGTATGTATCTTGTAGGCCCGCAGTGTGTGTGTGTGCCAATAAGCAGTGTTACCTGTGTATGTATCTTGTAGGCAGCAGGTGTGTGTGTGTGCGCCAATAAGCAGTGTTACCTGTGTATGTATCTTGTAGGCAGCAGTGTGTGTGTGTGTGTGCCAATAAGCAGTGTTACCTGTGTATGTATCTTGTAGGCAGCAGTGTGTGTGTGTGTGCCAATAAGCAGTGTTACCTGTGTATGTATCTTGTAGGCAGCAGTGTGTGTGGTGTGTGCCAATAAGCAGTGTTACCTGTGTATGTATCTTGTAGGCAGCATGTGTGTGTGTGTGCCAATAAGCAGTGTTACCTGTGTATGTATCTTGTAGGCAGCAGTGTGTGTGTGTGTGCCAATAAGCAGTGTTACCTGTGTATGTATCTTGTAGGCAGCAGTGGTGTGTGTGTGCCAATAAGCAGTGTTACCTGTGTATGTATCTTGTAGGCAGCAGTGTGTGTGTGTGCCCAATAAGCAGTGTTACCTGTGTATGTATCTTGTAGGCAGCAGTGTGTGTGTGTGTGCCCAATAAGCAGTGTTACCTGTGTATGTATCTTGTAGGCAGCAGTGTGTGTGTTGAGTGCCAATAAGCAAGTGTTACCTGGTGTATGTATCTTGTAGGGAGCGCAGTATGTGTGTGTTGGTGCCAATTAGCAGTGTTACCCTGTGTATGTATCTTGGAGGCAGCTGGGTGTGTGTGTGCCAATAAGCAAGTGGGTCCCTGTGTATTGTATCTTGCAGGCAGCATGTGTGTGTGATGGTGCCAATAAGCAGTGTTACCTGTGTATGTAACTTGTTGGCAGCAGTGTGTGTGTGTGTGTGTGTGCCAATAAGCGCAGTGTTAGCCTGTGTTGTATCTTGTAGGCAGCAGTGTTGTGGGTGTGTGGTGCCATATAAGCAGTGTTACCTGTAGTAGGTATCTTGTAGGCGAGCAGGTGTGTGTGTCGTGTGTGCCAATAAGCAAGTGTTACCTGTGTATGTATCTTGTAGGCAGGCATGTGTGTGTTGTGTGCGCCAATAAGCAGTGTACCTGTGTATGTACTTGTAGGCAGCAGTGTGTGTGTGTGGGTGTGCGCCAAAAAGCAGTGTTACCTGTGTATGTATCTTGTAGGGCAGCAGTGTGTGTGTGTGGTGTGGCCAATAAGCAGTGTTACCTGTGTATGTATCTTGTAGGCCCAGCAGGTGTGTGTGTGTGTGCCAATAAGCAGTGTTACCTGTGTATGTATCTTGTAGGCAGCAGTGTGTGTGTGTGTGTGTGTGCGCCAATAAGCAGTGTTACCTGTGTATGTATCTTGTAGGCAGCAGTGTGTGTGTGTGCCAATAAGCAGTGTTACCTGTGTATGTATCTTGTAGGCAGCAGTGTGTGTGTGTGTGTGCGCCAATAAGCAGTGTTACCTGTGTATGTATCTTGTAGGCAGCAGTGTGTGTGTGTGCCAATAAGCAGTGTTACCTGTGTATGTATCTTGTAGGCAGCAGTGTGTGTGTGCCAATAAGCAGTGTTACCTGTGTATGTATCTTGTAGGCAGCAGTGTGTGTGTGAGTGCCAATAAGCAAGTGTTACCTGTGTATGTATCTTGTAGGCAAGCAGTGTGTGTGTGGGTGCCAATGAGCAGTGTTACCTGTGTATGTATCTTGTAGGCAGCAGTGTGTGTGTGTGCCAATAAGCAGTGTTACCTGTGTATGTATCTTGTAGGCAGCAGTGTGTGTGACAATAAGCAGTGTTACCTGTGTATGTATCTTGTAGGCAGCAGTGTGTGTGTGTGCCAATAAGCAGTGTTACCTGTGTATGTATCTTGTAGGCAGCAGTGTGTGTGTGTGTGCCAATAAGCAGTGTTACCTGTGTATGTATCTTGTAGGCAGCAGTGTGTGTGTGTGCGCCAATAAGCAGTGTTACCTGTGTATGTATCTTGTAGGCAGCAGTGTGTGTGTGTGTGTGTGTGCCAATAAGCAGTGTTACCTGTGTATGTATCTTGTAGGCAGCAGTGTGTGTGTGTGTGCGCCAATAAGCAGTGTTACCTGTGTATGTATCTTGTAGGCAGCAGTGTGTGTGTGTGTGCCAATAAGCAGTGTTACCTGTGTATGTATCTTGTAGGCAGCAGTGTGTGTGTGTGCGCCAATAAGCAGTGTTACCTGTGTATGTATCTTGTAGGCAGCAGTGTGTGTGTGTGTGTGTGCCAATAAGCAGTGTTACCTGTGTATGTATCTTGTAGGCAGCAGTGTGTGTGTGTGTGCGCCAATAAGCAGTGTTACCTGTGTATGTATCTTGTAGGCAGCAGTGTGTGTGTGTGTGTGCCAATAAGCAGTGTTACCTGTGTATGTATCTTGTAGGCAGCAGTGTGTGTGTGTGTGTGCCAATAAGCAGTGTTACCTGTGTATGTATCTTGTAGGCAGCAGTGTGTGTGTGTGTGCCAATAAGCAGTGTTACCTGTGTATGTATCTTGTAGGCAGCAGTGTGTGTGTGTGTGTGCCAATAAGCAGTGTTACCTGTGTATGTATCTTGTAGGCAGCAGTGTGTGTGTGTGTGCCAATAAGCAGTGTTACCTGTGTATGTATCTTGTAGGCAGCAGTGTGTTTGTGTGTGCCAATAAGCAGGTGTTACCTGTGTATGTATCTTGTAGGCAGCAGTGTGTGTGTGTGCCAATAAGCAGTGTTACCTGTGTATGTATCTTGTAGGCAGCAGTGTGTGTGTGTGTGCGCCAATAAGCAGTGTTACCTGTGTATGTATCTTGTAGGCAGCAGTGTGTGTGTGTGCCAATAAGCAAGTGTTCCCTGTGTATGTATCTTGTATGCAGCAGTGTGTGTGTGTGCACCATTAAGCAGTGTTACCTGTGTATGTATCTTGTAGGCAGCAGTGTGTGTGTGTGCGCCAATAAGCAGTGTTACCTGTGTATGTATCTTGTAGGCAGCAGTGTGTGTGTGTGCGCCAATAAGCAGTGTTACCTGTGTATGTATCTTGTAGGCAGCAGTGTGTGTGTGTGTGCCAATAAGCAGTGTTACCTGTGTATGTATCTTGTAGGCAGCAGTGTGTGTGTGTGCCAATAAGCAGTGTTCCCTGTGTATGTATCTTGTAGGCAGCAGTGTGTGTGTGTGTGTGCCAATAAGCAGGTGTTACCTGTGTATGTATCTTGTAGGCAGCAGTGTGTGTGTGTGTGTGTGTGTGTGTGCCAATAAGCAGTGGTACCTGTGTATGTATCTTGTAGGCAGCAGTGTGTGTGCGCCAATGAGCAGTGTTACCTGTGTATGTATCTTGTAGGCAGCAGTGTGAGTGTGTGCCGAAAAAGCAAGTGTTCCCTGTGTATGTATCTTGTAGGCAGCAGTGTGTGTGTGTGTGCCAATTAGCAGTGTTACCTGTGTATGTATCTTGTAGGCAGCAGTGTGTGTGTGTGTGTGTGTGTGTGCCAATAAGCAGTGGTACCTGTGTATGTATCTTGTAGGCAGCAGTGTGTGTGCGCCAATGAGCAGTGTTACCTGTGTATGTATCTTGTAGGCAGCAGTGTGTGTGTGTGTGCCAATAAGCAGTGTTACCTGTGTATGTATCTTGCAGGCAGCAGTGTGTGTGTGTGTGTGCCAATTAGCAGTGTTACCTGTGTATGTATCTTGCAGGCAGCAGTGTGTGTGTGTGTGCCAATTAGCAGTGTTACCTGTGTATGTATCTTGTAGGCAGCAGTGTGTGTGTGTGCCAATAAGCAGTGTTACCTGTGTATGTATCTTGCAGGCAGCAGTGTGTGTGTGTGTGCCAATTAGCAGTGTTACCTGTGTATGTATCTTGTAGGCAGCAGTGTGTGTGTGTGTGTGCCAATAAGCAGTGTTAGCTGTGTATGTATCTTGTAGGCAGCAGTGTGTGTGTGTGCCAATAAGCAGTGTTACCTGTGTATGTATCTTGTAGGCAGCAGTGTGTGTGTGTGCCAATAAGCAGTGTTACCTGTGTATGTATCTTGTAGGTAGCAGTGTGTGTGTGTGTGCCAATAAGCAAGTGTTCCCTGTGTATGTATCTTGTAGGCAGCAGTGTGTGTGTGTGTGCCAATAAGCAGTGTTACCTGTGTATGTATCTTGTAGGTAGCAGTGTGTGTGTGTGCCAATAAGCAAGTGTTCCCTGTGTATGTATCCTGTAGGCAGCAGTGTGTGTGTGTGTGCCAATAAGCAGTGTTACTTGTGTATGTATCTTGTAGGCAGCAGTGTGTGTGTGTGTGTGTGTGTGTGTGTGCCAATAAGCAGTGTTACCTGTGTATGTATCTTGTAGGCAGCAGTGTGTGTGTGTGCGCCAATAAGCAGGTGTTACCTGTGTATGTATCTTGTAGGCAGCAGTGTGTGTGTGTGCCAATAAGCAGTGTTACCTGTGTATGTATCTTGTAGGCAGCAGTGTGTGTGTGTGTGCCAATAAGCAGTGTTACCTGTGTATGTATCTTGTAGGTAGCAGTGTGTGTGTGTGTGCGCCAATAAGCAGTGTTACCTGTGTATGCATCTTGTAGGCAGCAGTGTGTGTGTGCCAATAAGCAAGTGTTCCCTGTGTATGTATCCTGTAGGCAGCAGTGTGTGTGTGTGTGCCAATAAGCAGTGTTACCTGTGTATGTATCTTGTAGGCAGCAGTGTGTGTGTGTGCCAATAAGCAGTGTTACCTGTGTATGTATCTTGTAGGCAGCAGTGTGTGTGTGTGTGCCAATAAGCAGGTGTTACCTGTGTATGTATCTTGTAGGCAGCAGTGTGTGTGTGTGTGTGCCAATAAACAGTGTTACCTGTGTATGTATCTTGTAGGCAGCAGTGTGTGTGTGTGCCAATAAGCAGTGTTACCTGTGTATGTATCTTGCAGGCAGCAGTGTGTGTGTGCCAATAAGCAGTGTTACCTGTGTATGTATCTTGTAGGCAGCAGTGTGTGTGTGTGTGCCAATAAGCCGTGTTACCTGTGTATGTATCTTGTAGGCAGCAGTGTGTGTGCGCCAATAAGCAGTGTTACCTGTGTATGTATCTTGTAGGCAGCAGTGTGTGTGTGTGTGCCAATAAGCAGTGTTACCTGTGTATGTATCTTGTAGGCAGCAGTGTGTGTGTGTGTGCCAATAAGCAGTGTTACCTGTGTATGTATCTTGTAGGCAGCAGTGTGTGTGTGTGTGCCAATAAGCAGTGTTCCCTGTGTATGTATCCTGTAGGCAGCAGTGTGTGTGTGTGCCAATAAGCAGTGTTCCCTGTGTATGTATCCTGTAGGCAGCAGTGTGTGTGTGCCAATAAGCAGGTGTTACCTGTGTATGTATCTTGTAGGCAGCAGTGTGTGTGTGTGCCAATAAGCAGTGTTACCTGTGTATGTATCTTGTAGGCAGCAGTGTGTGTGTGTGCGCCAATAAGCAGTGTTACCTGTGTATGTATCTTGTAGGCAGCAGTGTGTGTGTGTGTGCCAATAAGCAGTGTTACCTGTGTATGTATCTTGTAGGCAGCAGTGTGTGTGTGTGTGTGCCAATAAGCAGTGTTACCTGTGTATGTATCTTGTAGGCAGCAGTGTGTGTGTGTGCCAATAAGCAGTGTTACCTGTGTATGTATCTTGTAGGCAGCAGTGTGTGTGTGCGCCAATAAGCAGTGTTACCTGTGTATGTATCTTGTAGGTAGCAGTGTGTGTGTGTGTGCCAATAAGCAAGTGTTCCCTGTGTATGTATCCTGTAGGCAGCAGTGTGTGTGTGTGTGCCAATAAGCAGTGTTACCTGTGTATGTATCTTGTAGGCAGCAGTGTGTGTGTGTGTGTGTGTGCCAATAAGCAGTGTTACTTGTGTATGTATCTTGTAGGCAGCAGTGTGTGTGTGTGTGTGTGTGTGCCAATAAGCAGTGTTTCCTGTGTATGTATCTTGTAGGCAGCAGTGTGTGTGTGTGCGCCAATAAGCAGTGTTACCTGTGTATGTTTCTTGTAGGCAACAGTGTGTGTGTGTGTGCCAATAAGCAGTGTTTCCTGTGTATGTATCTTGTAGGCAGCAGTGTGTGTGTGTGCGCCAATAAGCAGTGTTACCTGTGTATGTATCTTGTAGGCAGCAGTGTGTGTGTGTGTGCCAATAAGCAGTGTTACCTGTGTATGTATCTTGTAGGCAGCAGTGTGTGTGTGTGTGTGTGCACCATTAAGCAGTGTTACCTGTGTATGTATCTTGTAGGCAGCAGTGTGTGTGTGTGTGTGTGCCAATAAGCAGTGTTACCTGTGTATGTATCTTGTAGGCAGCAGTGTGTGTGTGTGTGTGTGCCAATAAGCAGTGTTACCTGTGTATGTATCTTGTAGGCAGCAGTGTGTGTGTGTGTGTGCCAATAAGCAGTGTTACCTGTGTATGTATCTTGTAGGCAGCAGTGTGTGTGTGCGCCAATAAGCAAGTGTTCCCTGTGTATGTATCTTGTATGCAGCAGTGTGTGTGTGTGTGCCAATAAGCAGTGTTACCTGTGTATGTATCTTGTAAGCAGCAGTGTGTGTGTGTGCACCATTAAGCAGTGTTACCTGTGTATGTATCTTGTAGGCAGCAGTGTGTGTGTGTGCGCCAATAAGCAGTGTTACCTGTGTATGTATCTTGTAGGCAGCAGTGTGTGTGTGTGTGCCAATAAGCAGTGTTAGCTGTGTATGTATCTTGCAGGCAGCAGTGTGTGTGTGCCAATAAGCAGTGTTACCTGTGTATGTATCTTGTAGGCAGCAGTGTGTGTGTGTGTGCCAATAAGCAGTGTTACCTGTGTATGTATCTTGTAGGCAGCAGTGTGTGTGTGTGTGCGCCAATAAGCAGTGTTACCTGTGTATGTATCTTGTAGGCAGCAGTGTGTGTGTGCGCCAATAAGCAGTGTTACCTGTGTATGTATCTTGTAGGCAGCAGTGTGTGTGTGTGCCAATAAGCAGTGTTACCTGTGTATGTATCTTGTAGGTAGCAGTGTGTGTGTGTGTGCCAATAAGCAAGTGTTCCCTGTGTATGTATCCTGTAGGCAGTAGTGTGTGTGTGTGTGCCAATAAGCAGTGTTACCTGTGTATGTATCTTGTAGGCAGCAGTGTGTGTGTGTGTGTGTGTGTGTGCACCATTAAGCAGTGTTACCTGTGTATGTATCTTGTAGGCAGCAGTGTGTGTGTGTGTGTGCCAATAAGCAGTGTTACCTGTGTATGTATCTTGTAGGCAACAGTGTGTGTGTGTGTGCCAATAAGCAGTGTTACCTGTGTATGTATCTTGTAGGCAGCAGTGTGTGTGTGTGCCAATAAGCAGTGTTACCTGTGTATGTATCTTGTAGGCAGCAGTGTGTGTGTGTGCCAATAAGCAGTGTTACCTGTGTATGTATCTTGTAGGCAGCAGTGTGTGTGTGTGTGTGCCAATAAGCAGTGTTACCTGTGTATGTATCTTGTAGGCAGCAGTGTGTGTGTGTGCCAATAAGCAGTGTTACCTGTGTATGTATCTTGTAGGCAGCAGTGTGTGTGTGTGCGCCAATAAGCAGGTGTTACCTGTGTATGTATCTTGTAGGCAGCAGTGTGTGTGTGTGTGCCAATAAGCAGTGTTACCTGTGTATGTATCTTGCAGGCAGCAGTGTGTGTGTGCCAATAAGCAGTGTTACCTGTGTATGTATCTTGTAGGCAGCAGTATGTGTGTGTGTGTGTCAATAAGCAGTGTTACCTGTGTATGTATCTTGTAGGCAGCAGTGTGTGTGTGTGCCAATAAGCAGTGTTACCTGTGTATGTATCTTGTAGGCAGCAGTGTGTGTGTGTGTGCCAATAAGCAGTGTTACCTGTGTATGTATCTTGTAGGCAGCAGTGTGTGTGTGTGCCTATAAGCAGTGTTACCTGTGTATGTATCTTGTAGGCAGCAGTGTGTGTGCGCCAATAAGCAGTGTTACCTGTGTATGTATCTTGTAGGCAGCAGTGTGTGTGTGTGCGCCAATAAGCAGTGTTACCTGTGTATGTATCTTGTAGGCAGCAGTGTGTGTGTGCCAATAAGCAGTGTTACCTGTGTATGTATCTTGTAGGCAGCAGTGTGTGTGTGTGCGCCAATAAGCAGTGTTACCTGTGTATGTATCTTGTAGGCAGCAGTGTGTGTGTGTGCGCCAATAAGCAGTGTTACCTGTGTATGTATCTTGTAGGCAGCAGTGTGTGTGTGTGCGCCAATAAGCAGTGTTACCTGTGTATGTATCTTGTAGGCAGCAGTGTGTGTGTGTGTGTGTGTGTGCACCAATAAGCAGTATTACCCGTGTATGTATCTTGTAGGCAGCAGTGTGTGTGTGTGTGTGCCAATAAGCAGGTGTTACCTGTGTATGTATCTTGTAGGCAGCAGTGTGTGTGTGCGCCAATAAGCAGTGTTACCTGTGTATGTATCTTGTAGGCAGCAGTGTGTGTGCGCCAATTAGCAGTGTTACCTGTGTATGTATCTTGTAGGCAGCAGTGTGTGTGTGTGCCAATAAGCAGTGTTACCTGTGTATGTATCTTGTAGGCAGCAGTGTGTGTGCGCCAATAAGCAGTGTTACCTGTGTATGTATCTTGTAGGCAGCAGTGTGTGTGCGCCAATAAGCAGTGTTACCTGTGTATGTATCTTGTAGGCAGCAGTGTGTGTGTGTGTGCCAATAAACAGTGTTACCTGTGTATGTATCTTGTAGGCAGCAGTGTGTGTGTGTGTGCCAATAAGCAGTGTTACCTGTGTATGTATCTTGCAGGCAGCAGTGTGTGTGTGTGCCAATAAGCAGTGTTACCTGTGTATGTATCTTGTAGGCAGCAGTGTGTGTGTGTGCGCCAATAAGCAGTGTTTCCTGTGTATGTATCTTGCAGGCAGCAGTGTGTGTGTGTGTGCGCCAATAAGCAGTGTTACCTGTGTATGTATCTTGTAGGCAGCAGTGTGTGTGTGCGCTCCAATAAGCAGTGTTACCTGTGTATGTATCTTGCAGGCAGCAGTGTGTGTGTGTGTGCGCCAATAAGCAGTGTTTCCTGTGTATGTATCTTGTAGGCAGCAGTGTGTGTGTGTGTGCCAATAAGCAGTGTTACCTGTGTATGTATCTTGTAGGCAGCAGTGTGTGTGTGTGCCAATAAGCAGTGTTACCTGTGTATGTATCTTGTAGGCAGCAGTGTGTGTGCGCCAATAAGCAGTGTTACCTGTGTATGTATCTTGTAGGCAGCAGTGTGTGTGTGCCAATAAGCAGTGTTACCTGTGTATGTATCTTGTAGGCAGCAGTGTGTGTGTGCCAATAAGCAGTGTTACCTGTGTATGTATCTTGTAGGCAGCAGTGTGTGTGTGCCAATAAGCAGTGTTACCTGTGTATGTATCTTGGGGGCAGCAGTGTGTGTGTGCACCAATAAGCAGTGTTACCTGTGTATGTATCTTGGGGGCAGCAGTGTGTGTGTGCACCAATAAGCAGTGTTACCTGTGTATGTATCTTGTAGGCAGCAGTGTGTGTGTGCACCAATAAGCAGTGTTACCTGTGTATGTATCTTGTAGGCAGCAGTGTGTGTGTGTGCACCAATAAGCAGTGTTACCTGTGTATGTATCTTGGGGGCAGCAGTGTGTGTGTGTGCACCAATAAGCAGTGTTACCTGTGTATGTATCTTGTAGGCAGCAGTGTGTGTGTGCACCAATAAGCAGTGTTACCTGTGTATGTATCTTGTAGGCAGCAGTGTGTGTGTGTGCACCAATAAGCAGTGTTACCTGTGTATGTATCTTGTAGGCAGCAGTGTGTGTGTGTGCGCCAATAAGCAAGTGTTACCTGTGTATGTATCTTGTAGGCAGCAGTGTGTGTGTGTGTGCCAATAAGCAGTGTTACCTGTGTATGTATCTTGTAGGCAGCAGTGTGTGTGTGTGCCAATAAGCAGTGTTGCCTGTGTATGTATCTTGTAGGCAGCAGTGTGTGTGTGTGTGCCAATAATCAGTGTTCCCTGTGTATGTATCTTGTAGACAGCAGTGTGTGTGTGTGTGTGCCAATAAGCAGGTGTTACCTGTGTATGTATCTTGTAGGCAGCAGTGTGTGTGTGTGTGTGCCAATAAGCAGGTGTTACCTGTGTATGTATCTTGCAGGCAGCAGTGTGTGTGTGTGTGTGCCAATAAGCAGTGTTACCTGTGTATGTGTCTTGTAGGCAGCAGTGTGTGTGCCAATAAGCAGTGTTGCCTGTGTATGTATCTTGTAGGCAGCAGTGTGTGTGTGTGTGTGCCAATAAGCAGTGTTCCCTGTGTATGTATCTTGTAGACAGCAGTGTGTGTGTGTGTGCCAATAAGTAGGTGTTACCTGTGTATGTATCTTGCAGGCAGCAGTGTGTGTGTGTGTGCCAATAAGCAGTGTTACCTGTGTATGTGTCTTGTAGGCAGCAGTGTGTGTGCCAATAAGCAGTGTTACCTGTGTATGTATCTTGTAGGCAGCAGTGTGTGTGTGTGCCAATAAGCAGTGTTACCTGTGTATGTATCTTGTAGGCAACAGTGTGTGTGTGTGCCAATAAGCAGTGTTACCTGTGTATGTATCTTGTAGGCAGCAGTGTGTGTGCGCCAATAAGCAGTGTTACCTGTGTATGTATCTTGTAGGCAGCAGTGTGTGTGTGTGCCAATAAGCAGTGTTACCTGTGTATGTATCTTGTAGGCAACAGTGTGTGTGTGTGCCAATAAGCAGTGTTACCTGTGTATGTATCTTGTAGGCAGCAGTGTGTGTGTGTGTGCCTGCCAATAAGCAGTGTTACCTGTGTATGTATCTTGTAGGCAGCAGTGTGTGTGTGCGCCAATAAGCAGTGTTACCCGTGTATGTATCTTGTAGGCAGCAGTGTGTGTGTGTGTGTGTGTGCCAATAAGCAGTGTTACCTGTGTATGTATCTTGTAGGCAGCAGTGTGTGTGTGTGTGTGTGCCAATAAGCAGTGTTACCTGTGTATGTATCTTGTAGGCAGCAGTGTGTGTGTGTGCCAATAAGCAGTGTTACCTGTGTATGTATCTTGTAGGCAGCAGTGTGTGTGTGTGTGTGCCAATAAGCAGTGTTACCTGTGTATGCATCTTGTAGGCAGCAGTGTGTGTGTGTGCCAATAAGCAGGTGTTACCTGTGTATGTATCTTGTAGGCAGCAGTGTGTGTGTGTGTGTGCCAATAAGCAGTGTTACCTGTGTATGTATCTTGTAGGCAGCAGTGTGTGTGTGTGTGCGCCAATAAGCAGTGTTACCTGTGTATGTATCTTGTAGGCAGCAGTGTGTGTGTGCCAATAAGCAGTGTTTCCTGTGTATGTATCTTGTAGGCAGCAGTGTGTGTGTGTGTGCCAATAAGCAGTGTTACCTGTGTATGTATCTTGTAGGCAGCAGTGTGTGTGTGTGCCAATAAGCAGTGTTACCTGTGTATGTATCTTGTAGGCAGCAGTGTGTGTGTGTGTGCCAATAAGCAGTGTTACCTGTGTATGTATCTTGTAGGCAGCAGTGTGTGTGTGCCAATAAGCAGTGTTACCTGTGTATGTATCTTGTAGGCAGCAGTGTGTGTGTGTGCCAATAAGCAAGTGTTACCTGTGTATGTATCTTGTAGGCAGCAGTGTGTGTGTGTGTGTGCCAATAAGCAGTGTTACCTGTGTATGTATCTTGTAGGCAGCAGTGTGTGTGTGTGCCAATAAGCAGTGTTACCTGTGTATGTATCTTGTAGGCAGCAGTGTGTGTGTGTGTGCCAATAAGCAGTGTTACCTGTGTATGTATCTTGTAGGCAGCAGTGTGTGTGTGCCAATAAGCAGTGTTACCTGTGTATGTATCTTGTAGGCAGCAGTGTGTGTGTGTGCCAATAAGCAAGTGTTACCTGTGTATGTATCTTGTAGGCAGCAGTGTGTGTGTGTGCCAATAAGCAGTGTTACCTGTGTATGTATCTTGTAGGCAGTAGTGTGTGTGTGTGTGCCAATAAGCAGTGTTACCTGTGTATGTATCTTGTAGGCAGCAGTGTGTGTGTGTGTGTGTGTGTGTGTGCCAATAAGCAGTGTTACCTGTGTATGTATCTTGTAGGCAGCAGTGTGTGTGCCAATAAGCAGTGTTTCCTGTGTATGTATCTTGTAGGCAGCAGTGTGTGTGTGTGTGCCAATAAGCAGTGTTACCTGTGTATGTATCTTGTTGGCAGCAGTGTGTGTGTGTGCGCCAATAAGCAGTGTTACCTGTGTATGTATCTTGTAGGCAGCAGTGTGTGTGTGTGCCAATAAGCAGTGTTACCTGTGTATGTATCTTGTAGGCAGCAGTGTGTTTGTGTGTGCCAATAAGCAGTGTTACCTGTGTATGTATCTTGTAGGCAGCAGTGTGTGTGTGTGTGTGTGTGTGCCAATAAGCAGTGTTACCTGTGTATGTATCTTGTAGGCAGCAGTGTGTGTGTGTGCCAATAAGCAGTGTTACCTGTGTATGTATCTTGTAGGCAGCAGTGTGTGTGTGTGTGCCAATAAGCAGTGTTACCTGTGTATGTATCTTGTAGGCAGCAGTGTGTGTGTGTGTGCCAATAAGCAGTGTTTCCTGTGTATGTATCTTGTAGGCAGCAGTGTGTGTGTGTGTGTGTGCCAATAAGCAGTGTTACCTGTGTATGTATCTTGTAGGCAGCAGTGTGTGTGTGTGTGTGCCAATAAGCAGTGTTACCTGTGTATGTATCTTGTAGGCAGCAGTGTGTGTGCCAATAAGCAGTGTTACCTGTGTATGTATCTTGTAGGCAGCAGTGTGTGTGTGTGTGCCAATAAGCAGTGTTACCTGTGTATGTATCTTGTTGGCAGCAGTGTGTGTGTGTGCCAATAAGCAGTGTTTCCTGTGTATGTATCTTGTAGGCAGCAGTGTGTGTGTGTGTGCCAATAAGCTGTGTTACCTGTGTATGTATCTTGTAGGCAGCAGTGTGTGTGTGTGTGTGTGTGTGCCAATAAGCAGTGTTACCTGTGTATGTATCTTGTAGGCAGCAGTGTGTGTGTGTGCCAATAAGCAGTGTTACCTGTGTATGTATCTTGCAGGCAGTGTGTGTGTGTGTGTGCCAATAAGCAGTGTTACCTGTGTATGTATCTTGTAGGCAGCAGTGTGTGTGTGTGTGCCAATAAGCAGTGTTACCTGTGTATGTATCTTGTAGGCAGCAGTGTGTGTGTGTGTGTGCCAATAAGCAGTGTTACCTGTGTATGTATCTTGTAGGCAGCAGTGTGTGTGTGTGTGTGCCAATAAGCAGTGTTACCTGTGTATGTATCTTGTAGGCAGCAGTGTGTGTGCCAATAAGCAGTGTTACCTGTGTATGTATCTTGTAGGCAGCAGTGTGTGTGTGTGTGTGCCAATAAGCAGTGTTACCTGTGTATGTATCTTGTAGGCAGCAGTGTGTGTGCCAATAAGCAGTGTTACCTGTGTATGTATCTTGCAGGCAGCAGTGTGTGTGTGCGCCAATAAGCAGTGTTACCTGTGTATGTATCTTGTAGGCAGCAGTGTGTGTGTGTGTGTGCCAATAAGCAGTGTTACCTGTGTATGTATCTTGTAGGCAGCAGTGTGTGTGCCAATAAGCAGTGTTACCTGTGTATGTATCTTGTAGGCAGCAGTGTGTGTGTGTGTGTGCCAATAAGCAGTGTTACCTGTGTATGTATCTTGTAGGCAGCAGTGTGTGTGCCAATAAGCAGTGTTACCTGTGTATGTATCTTGCAGGCAGCAGTGTGTGTGTGCGCCAATAAGCAGTGTTACCTGTGTATGTATCTTGTAGGCAGCAGTGTGTGTGTGTGCGCCAATAAGTAGGTGTTACCTGTGTATGTATCTTGTAGGCAGCAGTGTGTGTGTGTGTGCCAATAAGCAGGTGTTACCTGTGTATGTATCTTGTAGGCAGCAGTGTGTGTGCGCCAATAAGCAGTGTTACCTGTGTATGTATCTTGTAGGCAGCAGTGTGTGTGTGTGTGTGTGCCAATAAGCAGTGTTACCTGTGTATGTATCTTGTAGGCAGCAGTGTGTGTGTGTGTGTGTGTGCCAATAAGCAGTGTTACCTGATTATGTATCTTGCAGGCAGCAGTGTGCACGTGCACCAATAAGCAGTGTTACCTGTTTATGTATCTTGCAGGCATCAGTGTGTGTGTGTGCCAATAAGCAGTGTTACCTGTGTATGTATCTTGCAGGCAGCAGTGTGCGCGTGCACCAATAAGCAGTGTTACCTGTTTATGTATTTTGCAGGCAGCAGTGCGTCGAGCAGCTCCTTGAAAACCTGTTTGCTGGGGAGCCGACTGAGTGCTGTGTGGTTAGTGGGACTCAAATTCTGCTGACATTACTGGAGACCAGAAGGCTGAGGTAGGTTCATTAGTTGTCTTCTCTTTCTCATGGTTTGATTTATGTTCATCCCTATTTGCACGAGTTTGTCTGTTTGGTTTTTATCAGTGAAAGCCTCAGCCTGTGGCAGTGATACACATCTGTCTTGTCCTTGCTGCTTTGCGTTGTGGGGCCCCCTTTTAGTTTTCATTTCATGTCCTCTCAGACCAGTTTGGTCTCCGTCCTTGTATAACTACTGTCCCCTCCTTTCTCCAGCGTAGATCCTCTCTTGGATTCACTGCATCAGGGAGCTGAGAGGTCTAAAGTTGTTAACAGCAGCATCCTGCAGGGGATAGAGCCACGGCTAAAGGACTTCCATCATCTGCTTCAGAATCCCCCAAAGGTAAGTCCTAGCAGTGACCACACCTAACAGTGGTGAGCAGGACATTTCTTGCCCTCTAGTATTACCGATGCTGTCTAGTGTGGTTTTCATTTTAATGACACGATGAGTCCACGGATCATCTATTTACTATTGGGAATATCACTCCTGTCCAGCAGGAGGCGGCAAAGAGCACCACAGCTAAGCTGTTAAATATCACCTCCCTTCCCTCCCAACCCAGTCATTCTCTTTGCCTACGTTAAGTGTAAGGAGGTGGTAAAGTTAGGTGTCTAAAAATAATAAACTCTTGATTGAAGAATCTTTTCTTGGTATTACAAGATTGTGCTGCTTTGTCCTAGGGTGTAGCCGTAGTCCATATCAGTCACTTCAGTAGAGCAATGGGAACTTTTGGGACATAATTCTCACTGCGCCTCCCATATATTGATGCTGCCCTAACCCTGAAAACCTGAGGGATATTTACTCAGGACTTTCTTTTATTTCACAGGTCCTTGTGAGGGAGAGGACCTCTCAAACCTGGGAACTGCCTTGCTGTCAGTCAGAATATGAGGTAAGTGCTGGCTTTATTTCTGTGGGTAAGAGACTCTGAAAAAGTTTGGGCACTTTATTTAAATGGGACAGACCTCATCGTATTAGCTCTTTATAGAGACATAGATTCTCCTAGGAGCATGGGGGACACTGTGTGCAGCTTAGACGCAGGCACTGGGGCTGGTTTTAATAAGAGCGGTGGTTTCACATCTCCAGGAGGTTTTATAACTTATAATAGCCGACCAGGAGATTTTATTGGCACGCCCACGATGGGAGGTACTTCAGGAAGCGGCAAGTGATTGTGCTCCCTTTCTGTTCACTCCGCTCCATTGTAGATTGACGTTGGACGTTTTTCCTGTCATACTACGCATCTCTGTTAATAGATGCATGTTTTACACCGGAGACCGACTGTTGCGACTGCTGCCAGGTTACGTGAAGAAACGGCTCCTGCTCGGATGACGTAGGCACCTCAGCAAAGTGTTGCTGAGGTGTAGAGGTTTTTGCAGGGTTATTTTTGGCTTTTTAAGCCTCTCTACACAAAAAATTGTTTAAACAGAGTAAAAAAGTTAGTTTATTATTTAAAGGGACAGTAATTTTTTTTTATGCTTTTGAATTTTATTAATAACAATGACAGAGGTAACCAAAATAATTCAGTGGGTGGAAACCCACTCTTGCTGTTTGTCAGCGATCCACATCCCAGGGGTAGACAACTGGGAGGCGGACTTCCTGAGCAGGCAGACCTTTCATCCGGGGGAGTGGGGATCTCCATCCGGAAGTGTTTTCTAGCCTGATTCTCGAATGGGGTCAGCCGGAATTGAATCTCATGGCATCTCTGCAGAATGCCAAGCTTCCAAGGTACGGGTCGAGGTCCAGGGACCCTCAGGCGGTACTGATAGACGCTCTGGCGGTACCTTGAACTTTCAGTTTAGCATACCTATTTCCTCTGCTTGGTCTTCTTCCTCGGGTCTGTCAGGGTTTTTTCCCTGCTTTGTTTGCCATGTGCTGCTGGCAGCCATTTTACTCGCCTCTCTTGCTTACTCTGGTGCATAGTGTATGATGCTGCTCATTTCCTGCACGCCCTTTTATGGCCAGACTGGTGTACATCACCCATGTGAGACAGGTTGCAGTCTCAGAATTGTGATGTCACTTATTTAAAGAGCCTCTGTTCAGTATGCTTTGCCCTTGCGTTGTCTCAGACCTGTTTGTGAGAGTTCCAGTTCCTGTGTATTACCTGGCTTGTCTGACGTCCCTTCTGGTTCCTGATCCCTGGCTTGTTTCTGACTCTGCTGTTCTCCTTGTTCCTGATTCCGGCTCGTCTGACTACTCGCTTTGGCTCCTGACTCGGCTCGTCTGACTACCATCTCTGGTTTTGACTCCTGGCTTGTTATTTGACTTGTGGACTTTTTATAATTTTTTTCTATTAATAAAGGTGTGATTATTTTTGCACTTCTCGTCTGTCTGATTCCTGGCACCCTGACAGGGTCATTCCTCGAATCAAACAGGAGAAGGCCTTGGTGATCCTCATTGCACCGGCTTGGCCTCGCAGGATTTGGTATGCAGATCTGGTGGACATGTTGTCTTTTCCACCTCAGAGACTTCTGTTGAGGAAGGACCTTCTAATTCAAGGGCCCTTCCTTCATCCAAATCTAGTTTCTCTGAAGCTGACTGCGTGGAGATTGAATGCTTGATTCTATCCAAGTGGGGATTTTCAGATTCGGTTATTGAGACCATTATTCAGGCTCGTAAGCCTGTGACTAGATAGATTTACCGTAAGATATGGCATAAATATCTATTTTGGTGTAAATCACAGGGTTTCTCTTGGAGCATAGTTAGGATCCCTAGGATTCTGTAATTTCTCCAAGAGGGGTTGGAGAAAGGATTATCGACTAGTTCCCTAAAGGGTCAAATTTCTGCCTTGTCTATTTTGTTATATAAACATGTGGCAGATGTTCCAGATGTGCAATCTTTTTGTCAGGCCTTGGTCAGGATCAGGCCTGTATTTAAACCAGTTACTCCTGTCGTATATACCACTAAACTGACTAATCCTATCTAAGTTAATTTAATTTATAACTCTTCCATATTCTATATCTTAATTTATATCTAAATGTTTTATCTATGAATAACATATTTAATGTGTAATTCTTCTTTGAAATTGTATATTTTTCTAATCATGATTTTATAATTTATTCTAATCATGATTTCTCCAATATTGGTGTGTCCGGTCCACGGCGTTATCCTTACTTGTGGGATATCTCTTCCCCCAACAGGAAATGGCAAAGAGTCCCAGCAAAGCTGGCCACATAGTCCCTCCCAGGCTCCGCCCACCCCAGTCATTCTCTTTGCCGTTGCACAGGCAACATCTCCACGGAGATGGTTAAGAGTTTTTTGGTGTTTAAATGTAGTTTTTATTCTTCTATCAAGTGTTTATTTTAAAATAGTGCTGGTATGTACTATTTACTCTGAAACAGAAAAGGATGAAGATTTCTTTTTGTGAGAGGAAGATGATTTTAGCAGACAGTAACTAAAATCGATTGCTGTTTCCACATAGGACTGTTGAGATGAAGTAACTTCAGTTGGGGGAAACAGTTAGCAGACTTTTCTGCTTAAGGTATGACTAGCCATATTTCTAACAAGACCATGTAATGCTGGAAGGCTGTCATTTCCCCTCATGGGGACCGGTAAGCCATTTTCTTAGTCAAACAAACAGAATAAAGGGCTTAATATGGGCTAAAAAACTGGTAGACATTTTTATGGGCTAAATCGATTGCTTTATTTGGGCATTTTATTCATATTTATGCTGACAATTCGCATTTATAAACTTGGGGAACGTTTATTAAACGGCATGCACTATATTGGACACCTTTTCCAGTCAGGGTGCCTTCCTAGTTGTAGACTGAGCCTCATTTTCGCGCCATTACTGCGCAGTTGTTTTTTGAGAGCAGGGCATGCAGATGCATGTGTGAGGATCTGAAATTTGCTGGAAAAGCTTCTAGAAGGCGTCAATTGGTATCGTATTCCCCTCTGGGCTTGGTTGGGTCTCAGCAAAGGCTATAGCTGGGACTGTATAGGGGTTAAATTTGTAAACTGCTCCGGTTCCGTTATTTTAAGGGTTAAAGCTCTGAAATTTGGTGTGCAATACTCTTAATGCTTCAAGACACTGTGGTGAAATTTTGGTAATTTTTGAACAATTCCTTCATACTTTTTCACATATTCAGTAATAAAGTGTTTTCTGTTTAAAATTTAAAGAGACCGTAACGGTTTTGTTTTAAAACGTTTTTTGTGCTTTGTTGACAAGTTTAAGCCTGTTTAACATGTCTGTGCCTTCGGATAAGCTATGTTCTATATGTATGAAAGCCAATGTGTCTCCCCATTTAAATTTATGTGATAATTGTGCCATAGCGTCCAAACAAAGTAAGGACAGTACTGCCACAGATAATGAAATTGCCCAAGATGATTCCTCAGATGAGGGGAGTAAACATGATACTACATCATCTCCTACTGTGTCTACACCAGTTTTGCCCACACAGGAGGCCCCTAGTACATCTAGTGCGCCAATGCTTATTACCATGCAACAATTAACGGCTGTAATGGATAACTCCATAGCAAATATTTTATCCAAAATGCCTACTTATCAGAGATAAGCGATTGCTCTGTTTTAAACACTGAAGAGCAGGAGGGCGCTGATAATTGTTCTGTCATACCCTCACACCAATCTGAAGGGGCCATGAGGGAGGTTTTGTCAGATGGAGAAATTTCAGATTCAGGAAAAATTTCTCAACAAGCTGAACCTGATGTTGTGACATTTAAATTTAAATTAGAACATCTCCGCGCACTGCTTAAGGAGGTGTTATCTACTCTGGATGATTGTGACAACTTGGTCATTCCAGAGAAATTATGCAAGATGGACAAGTTCCTAGAGGTTCCGGTGCACCCCGACGCTTTTCCTATACCCAAGCGGGTGGCGGACATAGTAAATAAGGAGTGGGAAAAGCCCGGCATACCTTTTGTCCCCCCCCCTATATTTAAGAAATTATTTCCTATGGTCGACCCCAGAAAGGACTTATGGCAGACAGTCCCTAAGGTCGAGGGAGCAGTTTCTACTCTAAACAAACGCACTACTATTCCTATCGAAGATAGTTGTGCTTTCAAAGATCCTATGGATAAAAAATTGGAGGGTTTGCTTAAAAAGATTTTTGTACAGCAAGGTTACCTTCTACAACCCATTTCGTGCATTGTTCCTGTCACTACAGCAGCGTGGTTCTGGTTCAAGGAACTAGAAAACTCGCTTAGTAGAGAGACTCCATATGAGGAGGTTATGGACAGAGTTCACGCACTTAAGTTGGCTAACTCTTTTATTTTAGATGCTGCTTTGCAATTAGCTAGATTAGCGGCGAAAAATTCAGGGTTTGCTATCGTGGCGCGCAGAGCGCTTTGGCTAAAGTCTTGGTCAGCGGATGTGTCATCCAAGACAAAATTGCTTAACATCCCTTTCAAAGGTAAAACTCTATTTGGACCAGAATTGAAAGAGATTATTTCAGACATCACTGGGGGAAAGGGCCGCGCCCTTCCACAAGATAGGCCTTTCAAGGCCAAAAATAAGTCTAATTTTCGTTTCTTTTGCAATTTCAGGAACGGACCGGCCTCCAATTCTGCATCCTCTAAGCAAGAGGGTAATGCCTCACAACCCAAACCAGCCTGGAAACCGATGCAAGTCATGCTAACAAAACAGCATGAAGGAGTAGCCCCCGATCCGGGACCGGATCTAGTGGGGGGCAGACTCTCTCTTTGCTCAGGCTTGGGCAAGAGATGTTCAGGATCCCTGGGCGCTAGAAATAGTTTCTCAGGGTTATCTCCTGGAATTCAGGGAACTACCCCCAAGGGGAAGGTTCCACATGTCTCACTTATCCTCAAACCAAATAAAGAGACAGGCGTTCTTACATTGTGTAGAAGACCTGTTAAAGATGGGAGTGATACACCCAGTTCCAATAAAGGAACAAGGAATGGGATTTTATTCCAATCTGTTCGTAGTTCCCAAAAAAAGAGGGAACTTTCAGACCAATTTTGGATTTGAAGATCCTAAACAAATTTCTCAGGGTACCATCGTTCAAGATGGAAACCATTCGAACGATTCTACCCACTATCCAGGAAAGTCAATTTATGACTACCGTGGATCTAAAGGATGCGTACCTACATATTCCTATCCACAAAGAACATCATCAGTTCCTAAGGTTCGCTTTTCTGGACAAGCATTACCAGTTTGTGGCCCTCCCATTCGGGTTAGCCACTGCTCCAAGGATTTTCACAAAGGTACTAGGGTCCCTTCTAGCGGTTCTAAGACTGAGGGGCATTGCAGTAGTACCTTACTTGGACGACATTCTAATACAAGCGTCGTCCCTGTCAAAAGCAAAGGCTCATACAGACATCGTTCTGGCCTTTCTCAGATCACACGGATGGAAGGTGAACATAGAAAAAAGTTCTCTGTCTCCGTCGACAAGAGTTCCCTTCTTGGGAACAATAATAGATTCCTTAGAAATGAGGATTTTTCTGACAGAGGTCAGAAAGTCAAAACTTCTAAGCTCTTGTCAAGTTCTTCATTCTGTTCCTCGTCCTTCCATAGCGCAGTGCATAGAAGTAGTAGGGTTGATGGTTGCAGCAATGGACATAGTTCCTTTTGCACGAATTCATCTAAGACCATTACAACTGTGCATGCTCAAACAGTGGAATGGGGACTATACAGACTTGTCTCCAATGATTCAAGTAGATCAGAAGACCAGAGATTCACTCTGTTGGTGGCTGACCCTGGACCATCTGTCCCAAGGAATGAGCTTCCGCAGACCAGAGTGGGTCATTGTCACGACCGACGCCAGTCTAGTGGGCTGGGGCGCGGTCTGGGAATCCCTGAAAGCTCAGGGTCTATGGTCTCGGGAAGAGTCTCTTCTCCCGATAAACATTCTGGAACTGAGAGCGATATTCAATGCTCTCAGGGCTTGGCCTCAACTAGCAAAGGCCAGATTCATAAGGTTCCAATCAGACAACATGACGACCGTTGCGTATATCAATCATCAGGGGGGAACAAGGAGTTCCCTGGCGATGAAAGAAGTGACCAAAATAATTCAATGGGCGGAGGATCACTCCTGCCACCTGTCTGCGATCCACATCCCAGGTGTGGAAAACTGGGAGGCGGATTTTCTGAGTCGTCAGACATTCCATCCGGGGGAGTGGGAACTCCATCCGGAGATCTTTGCCCAAATAACTCAATTATGGGGCATTCCAGACATGGATCTGATGGCGTCTCGTCAGAACTTCAAGGTTCCTTGCTACGGGTCCAGATCCAGGGATCCCAAGGCGACTCTAGTAGATGCACTAGTAGCACCTTGGACCTTCAACCTAGCTTATGTATTTCCACCGTTTCCTCTCATTCACAGGCTGGTAGCCAGGATCAATCAGGAGAGGGCCTCAGTGATCTTGATAGCTCCTGCGTGGCCACGCAGGACTTGGTATGCAGACCTGGTGAATATGTCATCGGTTCCACCATGGAAGCTACCTTTGAGACAGGATCTTCTTCTTCAGGGTCCATTCGAACATCCAAATCTGGTCTCCCTCCAGCTGACGGCTTGGAGATTGAACGCTTGATTCTATCGAAGCGTGGGTTTTCAGATTCTGTGATAGATACTCTGGTTCAGGCCAGATAACCGGTAACTAGAAAGATTTACCATAAAATATGGAAAATATATATCTGTTGGTGTGAATCCAAAGGATTCCCATGGAATAAGATAAAAATTCCTAAGATTCTCTCCTTTCTACAAGAAGGTTTGGAGAAAGGATTATCTGCAAGTTCTCTAAAGGGACAGATCTCTGCTTTATCTGTCTTACTACACAAAAGACTGGCAGCTGTGCCAGATGTTCAAGCATTTGTTCAGGCTCTGGTTAGGATCAAGCCTATTTACAGACCTTTGACTCCTCCCTGGAGTCTAAATCTAGTTCTTTCAGTTCTTCAAGGGGTTCCGTTTGAACCTTTACATTCCATAGATATTAAGTTACTATCTTGGAAAGTTTTGTTTTTGGTTGCTATTTCTTCTGCTAGAAGAGTTTCAGAGTTATCTGCTCTGCAGTGTTCTCCGCCCTATCTGGTGTTCCATGCAGATAAGGTGGTTTTGCGTACTAAGCCTGGTTTTCTTCCAAAGGTTGTTTCTAACAAAAATATTAACCAGGAGATAGTTGTACCTTCTTTGTGTCCGAATCCAGTTTCAAAGAAGGAACGTTTGTTACACAATTTAGATGTAGTCCGTGCTCTAAAATTCTATTTAGAGGCTACAAAAGATTTCAGACAAACATCTTCTTTGTTTGTTGTCTATTCTGGTAAAAGGAGAGGTCAAAAAGCGACTTCTACCTCTCTTTCCTTTTGGCTTAAAAGCATCATCCGATTGGCTTATGAGACTGCCGGACGGCAGCCTCCTGAAAGAATCACAGCTCACTCCACTAGGCCTGTGGCTTCCACATGGGCCTTCAAGAACAAGGCTTCTGTTGACCAGATATGTAAGGCAGCGACTTGGTCTTCACTGCACACTTTTGCCAAATTTTACAAATTTGATACTTTTGCTTCTTCGGAGGCTATTTTTGGGAGAAAGGTTTGGCAAGCTGTGGTGCCTTCCGTTTAGGTAACCTGATTTGCTCCCTCCCTTCATCCGTGTCCTAAAGCTTTGGTATTGGTTCCCACAAGTAAGGATGACGCCGTGGACCGGACACACCAATGTTGGAGAAAACAGAATTTATGCTTACCTGATAAATTACTTTCTCCAACGGTGTGTCCGGTCCACGGCCCGCCCTGGTTTTTTAATCAGGTCTGATGAATTATTTTCTCTAACTACAGTCACCACGGTACCATATGGTTTCTCCTATATATATTTCCTCCTGTCCGCCGGTCGAATGACTGGGGTGGGCGGAGCCTGGGAGGGACTATGTGGCCAGCTTTGCTGGGACTCTTTGCCATTTCCTGTTGGGGAAGAGATATCCCACAAGTAAGGATGACTCCGTGGACCGGACACACCGTTGGAGAAAGTAATTTATCAGGTAAGCATAAATTCTGTTTTTATAACTCCACAACTCCTCCATGGAGTCTTAATTTAGTTCTTAAGGTTCTTCAAGGGGCTCCGTTTGAGCCTATGCATTCCTTATATATTAAGCTGTTATCTTGGAAAGTTTTGTTTCTTGCTATTTCTTCTGCTCGTAGAGTGTCAGAGCTCTCGGCATTGTAGTATGAGTCTCCTTACCTTATTTTTCATTTGGATAAGGTAGTTTTACGTACTAATTTAGGTTTTCTTCCTAAAGTAGTTTCTGACTGCAACATTAATCAGGAGATTGTTGTTCCTTCCTTGTGTCCTAATCCTACCTCTCATAAGGAACGGCTTCTGCACAATTTGGACGTGGTTCGTGCTTTAAAGTTTTACCTGCAGGCGACTAAGGATTTTTTTCAGTCTTCTGCCTTGTTTGTGGTTTTCTCAGGAATATGTAAGGGACAGAAAGCTACGGCTACTTCTTTCTTTTTGGCTGAAGAGTATCATACCTTTTGCATATGAGACTGCTGGACAGCAGCCTCCAGAGAGAGTTACGGCTCATTCCACGAGGGCTGTTGCTTCCTCATGGGCATTCAAAAATGAAGCTTCTGTGGAACAGATTTGCAAGGCTGCAACTTGGTCCTCTCTTCACACTTTTTCAAAGTTCTACAAATTTGACACTTTTGCCTCGGCTGAGGCCGCTTTTTGGAGACAGGTTCTTCAAGCAGTGGTGCCTTCCGTTTAGGTTTCCTGTCTTGTCCCTCGCGTATCATCTGTGTAGCTTGGGTATTGATTCCCAATAGTAATTAGATGATCCGTGGACTCATCGTGTCATCAAAAAGAAAATTAAATTCATGCTTACCTGATCAATGTATTTCTTTTTTGACACAATGAGTACACGGCCCGCCCTGTTCTATAGACAGGTTGTTGGTATATATAAACTTCAGACACCTCTGCACCTTGTTACTTCCTTTCTCTCCTTTACTTCAGTTGAATGTCTGGGTTGGGAGGGAAGGGAGGTGATGTTTAACAGCTTTGCTGTGGTTCTCTGTCGCCTCCTGCTGGGGCAGGGGTGGTATTCCCAATAGTAATTAGATGATCTGTGGACTCATCTTGTCAAAAAAGAAATAAATTTATCAGGTAAGCGTAAATTTCCTTTTTTCTTTCATGTAATTAGCAAGAGTCCATGAGCTAGTGACGTATGGGATATACATTCCTACCAGGAGGGGCAAAGTTTCCCAAACCTCAAAATGCCTATAAATACACCCCTCACCACACCCACAAATCAGTTTTACAAACTTTTCCTCCTATGGAGGTGGTGAAGTAAGTTTGTGCTAGATTCTACGTTGATATGCGCTCCGCAGCAGGTTGGAGCCCGGTTTTCCTCTCAGCGTGCAGTGAATGTCAGAGGGATGTGAGGAGAGTATTGCCTATTTGAATGCAGTGATCTCCTTCTACGGGGTCTATTTCATAGGTTCTCTGTTATCGGTCGTAGAGATTCATCTCTTACCTCCCTTTTCAGATCGACGATATACTCTCATATACCATTACCTCTGCTGATTCTCGTTTCAGTACTGGTTTGGCTTTCTACTACATGTAGATGAGTGTCCTGGGGTAAGTAAGCCTTATTTTCTGTGACACTCTAAGCTATGGTTGGGCACTTTATATAAAGTTCTATATATATGTATTCAAACATTTATTTGCCTTGACTCAGGATGTTCAACGTTCCTTATTTCAGACAGTCAGTTTCATATTTGGGATAATGCATATGAATAAATCATTTTTTCTTACCTTAAAAATTTGACTTTTCCCTGTGGGCTGTTAGGCTCGCGGGGGCTGAAAATGCTTCATTTTATTGCGTCATTCTTGGCGCAGACTTTTGGCGCAAATTTTTTTTTTCTGTTTCCCGGCGTCATACGTGTCGCCGGAAGTTGCGTCATTTTTTACGTTTTTTTGCGCCAAAGGTGTCGGCGTTCCGGATGTGGCGTCATTTTTGGCGCCAAAAACATTTAGGCGCCAAATAATGTGGGCGTCTTTTTTGGCGCTAAAAAAATATGGGCGTCACTATTGTCTCCACATTATTTAAGTCTCATTTTTTATTGCTTCTGGTTGCTAGAAGCTTGTTTACTGGCATTTTTTTCCCATTCCTGAAACTGTCATTTAAGGAATTTGATCAATTTTGCTTTATATGTTGTTTTTTCTATTACATATTGCAAGATGTCCCATGTTGAAGCTGAGTCAGAAGATACTTCTGGAAAATCGCTGCCTGGTGCTGGAGCTACCAAAGCTAAGTGTATCTGCTGTAAACTTTTGGTAGCTGTTCCTCCAGCTGTTGTTTGTATTGAATGTCATGACAAATTTGTTAATGCAGATAATATTTCCTTTAGTAAAGTTGCATTACCTGTTGCTGTTCCATCAACATCTAATACTCAGAGTGTTCCTGATAACATAAGAGATTTTGTTTCTAAATCCATTAAGAAGGCTATGTCTGTTATTCCTCCTTCTAGTAAACGTAAAAAGTCTTTTAAAACTTCTCATTTTTCAGATGAATTTTTAAATGAACATCATCATTCTGATACTGATATTGGTTCCTCTGATTCAGAGGATTCTGTCTCAGAGGTTGATGCTGATAAATCTTCATATTTATTTAAAATGGAATTTATTCGTTCTTTACTTAAAGAAGTCCTAATTGCATTAGAAATAGAGGATTCTGGTCCTCTTGATACTAAATCTAAACGTTTAGATAAGGTTTTTAAATCTCCTGTAGTTATTCCAGAAGTGTTTCCTGTCCCTGGTGCTATTTCTGAAGTAATTTCCAGGGAATGGAATAATTCTTTTACTCCTTCTAAATGTTTTAAGCAATTATATCCTGTGCCATCTGACAGATTAGAATTTGGGACAAAATCCCTAAGGTTGATGGGGCTGTCTCTACTCTTGCTAAGCGTACTACTATTCCTACGGCAGATGGTACTTCCTTTAAGGATCCTTTAGATAGGAAAATTGAATCCTTTCTAAGAAAAGCTTACTTGTGTTCAGGTAATCTTCTTAGACCTGCTATATCTTTAGCGGATGTTGCTGCAGCTTCAACTTTTTGGTTAGAAGCTTTAGCGCAACAAGTAACAGATCATAATTCTCATAGCATTATTCTTCTTCTACAACATGCTAATAATTTTATTTGTGATGCCATCTTTGATATCATTAGAGTTGATGTCAGGTATATGTCTCTAGCTATTTTAGCTAGAAGAGCTTTATGGCTTAACCCCTTAGTGACCAGAGCACTTTTCCATTTTCTGTCCGTTTGGGACCAAGGCTATTTTTACATTTTTGCGGTGTTTGTGTTTAGCTGTAATTTTCCTCTTGCTCAATTACTGTACCCACACATATTATATACCGTTTTTCTCGCCATTAAATGGACTTTCCAAAGATACCATTATTTTCATCATATCTTATAATTTATTATAAAAAAAATTATAAAATATGAGAAAAAAGTGGAAAAAACACACTTTTTCTAACTTTGACCCCCAAAATCTGTTACACATCTACAACCACCAAAAAACACCCATGCTAAATATTTTCTAAATTTTGTCCTGAGTTTAGAAATACCCAATATTTACATGTTCTTTGCTTTTTTTACAAGTTATAGGGCCATAAATACAAGTAGCACTTTGCTATTTCCAAACCATTTTATTCAAGATTAGCGCTAGTTACATTGGGACACTGATATCTTTCAGGAATCCCTGAATATCCCTTGACATGTGTATATTTTTTTTTAGAAGACATACCAAAGTATTGATCTAGGCCAATTTTGGTATATTTCATGCCACCATTTCACCGCCAAATGCGATCAAATACAAAAAATCGTTCACTTTTTCACAAACGTTCGGTTTCTCACTGAAATTATTTACAAACAGCTTGTGCAATTATGGCATAAATGGTTGTAAAATTTTCTCTGGGATCCCCTTTGTTCAAAAATAGCAGACATATATATGGCTTTGGCATTGCTTTTTGGTAATTAGAAGGCCGCTAAATGCCGCTGCGCACCACACGTGTATTATGCCCAGCAGTGCAGGGGTTAATTAGGGAGCTTGTAGGGTTAATATTAGCTTTAGTCTAGTGTAGCAGACAACCCAAAGTATTGATCTAGGCCCATTTTGGTATATTACATGCCACCATTTCACCGCCAAATGCGATCAAATAAAAAAAAAAAGTTCCCTTTTTCACAAACTTTTTGTTTCTCACTGAAATTATTTACAAACAGCTTGTGCAATTATGGCATAAATGGTTGTAAATTTTTCTCTGTGATCCCCTTTGTTCAGAAATAGCAGACACATATGGCTTTGGCGTTGCTTTTTGGTACTTAGGCCGCTAAATGCGCATCACACGTATTATGGCTAGCAGTGAAGGGGTTAATTAGGTAGCTTGTAGGGAGCTTGCAGGGTTAATTTTAGCTTTAGTGTAGAGCTTAGCCTCCCACCTGAAACATCAGACCCCCTGATCCCTCCCAAACAGCTCTCTTCCCTCCCCCACCCCACAATTGTCCCTGCCATCTTAAGTACTGGCAGAAACTCTGCCAGTACTAAAATAAAAGCTATATTTGGGCTTTTTTTTTTTAAAGAAAAGGCATATTTACATATGCTGCTCTGTAGAACCCTAACCCTAACCCCAACCTGACTGATCCCCCACCAAACAGCTCTCTAACTCTCCCCCTGTCTTAATGGCCGCCATCTTGGGTACTGGCAGCTGTCTGCCAGTACCCAGTTTAAAATAAAATTGCTTATATTTTTTCATTTTTTCCCCTTTTCTGTAGTGTAGCTCCCTGCCCCACCAAAGACCAACCCCCCACCCCCTCCAAGAAACATTCGATTTATATATTTTTTTAAATTAACATACCCTTTTCTCAAACTTTTCACACTTTGATTTTCTGTAGTGTAGCGTTCCCACCCGCTCCCGCCCCGTGCACGCGCCCGCCGCCCCCCGTGCACGCGTGCGCGCCCCCATCGGCCCTGCCCCCGATCCCGCCCCCCTCTACATTACCCGGCCCATCGATGGCCGCCCACCCGCCTCCCAAGTCGGCTCCCACCCACCAACGATACCGGCCATCGATGTCCGGTGCAGAGAGGGCCACGGAGTGGCTCTCTCTGCATCGGATGGCCATCTAGCGTTATTGCAGGATGCCTCCATATCGAGGCATCACTGCAATAACCGGAAAGCAGCTGGAAGCGAGCAGGATCGCTTCCAGCTGCTTTCCACACCGAGGACGTGCAGGGTACGTCCTCAGGCGTTAACTGCCTTTTTTTTGAGGACGTACCCTGCACGTCCTCGGTCGTTAAGGGGTTAAAACCTGGAATGCTGATATGTCTTCTAAGTCTACTCTGCTTTCCCTTTCTTTCCAGGGTAATAAATTATTTGGTTCTCAGTTGGATTCTATTATCTCAACTGTTACTGGAGGGAAAGGAACTTTTTTACCACAGGATAAAAAATCTAAAGGTAAATTTAGGTCTAATAATCGTTTTCGTTCCTTTCGTCACAATAAGGAACAAAAGCCTGATCCTTCATCCTCAGGAGCGGTATCAGTTTGGAAACCATCTCCAGTCTGGAATAAATCCAAGCCTTTTAGAAAACCAAAGCCAGCTCCCAAGTCCACATGAAGGTGCGGCCCTCATTCCAGCTCAGCTGGTAGGGGGCAGATTACGTTTTTTCAAAGAAATTTGGTTCAATTCCGTTCACAATCTCTGGATTCAGAACATTGTTTCAGAAGGGTACAGAATTGGCTTCAAGATAAGGCCTCCTGCAAAGAGATTTTTTCTTTCCCGTGTCCCAGTAAACCTAGCGAAGGCTCAAGCAGAGTTGGCTGGAGTAATTATGCACGTTCCAGTTCTGGAACAGGGGCTGGGGTTTTATTCAAATCTCTTCATTGTACCAAAGAAGGAGAATTCCTTCAGACCAGTTCTGGATCTAAAAATATTGAATCGTTTTGTAAGGATACCAACATTCAAAATGGTAACTGTAAGGACTATCCTGCCTTTTGTTCAGCAAGAGCATTATATGTCCACAATAGATTTACAGGATGCATATCTGCATATTCCGATTCATCCAGATCACTATCAGTTTCTGAGATTCTCTTTCCTAGACAAGCATTACCAGTTTGTGGCTCTACCGTTTGGCCTAGCTACAGCTCCAAGAATTTTTGCAAAGGTTCTCGGTGCCCTTCTGTCTGTAATCAGAGAACAGGGTATTGTGGTATTTCCTTATTTGGACGATATCTTGGTACTTGCTCAGTCTTCACATTTAGCAGAATCTCATACGAATCGACTTGTGTTGTTTCTTCAAGATCATGGTTGGAGGATCAATTTACCAAAAAGTTCATTGATTCCTCAGACAAGGGTAACCTTTTTAGGTTTCCAGATAGATTTAGTGTCCATGACTGTCTTTGACGGACAAGAGACGTCTAAAGTTGATATCAGCTTGTCGAAACCTTCAGTCACAATCATTCCCTTCGGTAGCTTTATGCATGGAAATTCTAGGTCTTATGACTGCAGCATCGGACGCGATCCCCTTTGCTCATTTTCACATGCGACCTCTTCAGCTCTGTATGCTGAACCAGTGGTTTAGGGATTACACAAAGATATCTCAATTAATATCTTTAACACCGATTGTACGAAACTCTCTGATGTGGTGGACAGATCACCATCGTTTAGTTCAGGGGGCTTCTTTTGTTCTTCCGACCTGGACTGTAATTTCAACAGATGCAAGTCTTACAGGTTGGGGAGCTGTTTGGGGGTCTCTGACAGCACAAGGGGTTTGGGAATCTCAGGAGGTGAGATTACTTATCAATATTTTGGAACTCCGTGTAATTTTCAGAGCTCTTCAGTCATGGCCTCTTCTAAAGAGAGAATCGTTAATTTGTTTTAAGACAGACAATGTCACAACTGTGACATACATCAATCATCAAGGAGGGACTCACAGTCCTCTGGCTATGAAGGAAGTATCTCGAATTCTGGTATGGGCGGAATCCAGCTCCTGTCTAATCTCTGTGGTTCATATCCCAGGTATAGACAATTGGGAAGCGGATTACCTCAGCCGCCAAACGTTACATCCGGGCGAATGGTCTCTTCACCCAGAGGTATTCCTTCAGATTGTTCAAATGTGGGGACTTCCAGAAATAGATCTGATGGCCTCTCATCTAAACCAGAAACTTCCCAGGTATCTGTCCAGATCCAGGGATCCTCAAGCGGAAGCAGTGGATGCATTGTCACTTCCTTGGAAATATCATCCTGCCTATATCTTTCCGCCTCTAGTTCTTCTTCCAAGAGTAATCTCCAAGATTCTGAAGGAATGCTCGTTTGTTCTGCTGGTAGCTCCAGCATGGCCTCACAGGTTTTGGTATGCGGATCTTGTCCGGATGGCCTCTTGCCAACCGTGGACTCTTCCGTTAAGACCAGACCTTTTGTCGCAAGGTCCTTTTTTCCATCAGGATCTCAAATCCTTAAATTTAAAGGTATGGAGATTGAACGCTTGATTCTTAGTCAAAGAGGTTTCTCTGACTCTGTGATTAATACTATGTTACAGGCTCGTAAATCTGTATCTAGGGAGATATATTATAGAGTCTGGAAGACTTATATTTCTTGGTGTCTTTCTCATCATTTTTCCTGGCATTCTTTTAGAATTCCGAGAATTTTACAGTTTCTTCAGGATGGTTTGGATAAAGGTTTGTCTGCAAGTTCCTTGAAAGACAAATCTCTGCTCTTTCTGTTCTTTTTCACAGAAAGATTGCTAATCTTCCTGATATTCATTGTTTTGTACAAGCTTTGGTTCATATAAAACCTGTCATTAAGTCAATTTCTCCTCCTTGGAGTTTGAATTTGGTTCTGGGGGCTCTTCAAGCTCCTCCGTTTGAACCTATGCATTCATTGGACATTAAATTACTTTCTTGGAAAGTTTTGTTCCTTTTGGCCATCTCTTCTGTCAGAAGAGTTTCTGAATTATCTGCTCTTTCTTGTGAGTCTCCTTTTCTGATTTTTCACCAGGATAAGGCGGTGTTGCGAACTTCTTTTAAATTTTTACCTAAGGTTGTGAATTCTAACAACATTGGTAGAGAAATTGTGGTTCCTTCATTGTGTCCTAATCCTAAGAATTCTAAGGAGAGATCATTGCATTCTTTGGATGTAGTTAGAGCTTTGAAATATTATGTTGAAGCTACTAAGAATTTCCGAAAGACTTATAGTCTATTTGTTATCTTTTCCGGTTCTAGGTAAGGTCAGAAGGCCTCTGCCATTTCTTTGGCATCTTGGTTGAAATCTTTAATTCATCATGCTTATGTCGAGTCGGGTAAAACTCCGCCTCAAAGGATTACAGCTCATTCTACTAGGTCAGTTTCTACTTCCTGGGCGTTTAGGAATGAAGCTTCGGTTGATCAGATTTGCAAAGCAGCAACTTGGTCTTCTTTGCATACTTTTACTAAATTCTACCTTTTTTATGTGTTTTCTTCTTCTGAAGCTGTTTTTGGTAGAAAAGTACTTCAGGCAGCTGTTTCAGTTTGAATCTTCTGCTTATAATTTCAGTTTTTTTCATTATAAAATTTAAACTTTATTTTGGGTGTGAATTATTTTTCAGCGGAATTGGCTGTCTTTATTTTATCCCTCCCTCTCTAGTGACTCTTGCGTGGAAAGATCCACATCTTGGGTAGTCATTATCCCATACGTCACTATCTCATGGACTCTTGCTAATTACATGAAAGAAAACATAATTTATGTAAGAACTTACCTGATAAATTCATTTCTTTCATATTAGCAAGAGTCCATGAGGCCCACCCTTTTTTGTGGTGGTTATGATTTTTTTGTATAAAGCACAATTATTCCAATCCCTTATTTTTTATGCTTTCGCACTTTTTTCTTATCACCCCACTTCTTGGCTATTCGTTAAACTGATTTGTGGGTGTGGTGAGGGGTGTATTTATAGGCATTTTGAGGTTTGGGAAACTTTGCCCCTCCTGGTAGGAATGTATATCCCATACGTCACTAGCTCATGGACTCTTGCTAAAATGAAAGAAATTAATTTATCAGGTAAGTTCTTACATAAATTATGTTATTTAGGATGGTGTAGCACGTATGTGTGTCTGATTAGATTACTGAAACCTGCTTCTATACTGAGCAATGGTAAATAGCTCTCTATTGGATAGAGAGGAATCTCTTCTGTTCCCTGTGGTTGGCATACACAAAGAAATTCAACAAATAACATAAATGGGGCAATAATATTCCCTATTAAAATGGTGTTATTTAGGTAGCTGTAATATCATATACTTGCTTACCCAGTAACAAGGCCCTACCCCATCTCTGGGAGGCGTGCAGTAACCAAAATAGAAGTTTATGCACCTGGAGGTTGTATCAGTCATGAGTAAACCAGGATCAGCACTAGAAGTCTACACCCCTACTGGGTTCTTGAGTTACATCTTGGTCTGTCTTTAGCAGCATTCGTTGCTCCTCTGCTTTAGGCTCTTCACCACACAACCGCTGGACTAAAACAATACAGCTCACTCTAGTATGAATTTTAATGGCGATTGCTCTTGTTAATTTTTAAGAGGAAGAAATCTCAGCTGATTGAAACAAAGTAGAAAACTGTTTCAGTGGAGAAGGCCCAGAGTGTAACAGAGCTTGACTCTTGGTCTTCATTCAGTTAGAGACTTTTTGGCTTCTCATCACTGATCATTCACACTGGGCATCGATGAACTAGCACAGAGGTCAGGCAAGATAGGACCAACACTGGGGTATCTAGAGTACCAGGTTCCTCTCTAGAAAGTCAGTAGAAAAGAAAACCTTTTCATATCACAAGTATACGCTAAGTAATGTGTTTGTGACAAAGTTCTGAAAATCTTTCAGTGAGTTAGCTGTGGACACAGAGCCTTGAAGCTATTAATCAATAGTCTGACAAACCAAAATGCTTTAGTCTATAACTATTATTTCTCCTTTATGGAAATAAGTTAGCTGGTACTGGCCCCTAGACTTTATGACAATCGCTTGCTGATTGGTATCTATTGTCTGGTTGACATTAATAATGCAGACATACTACTTGCAACAAAATGTATGCTTACCTGATTAATTCTTTTATTTCCTGGCCAGGAGAGGCCTCGACCCACCCTTCTCTATTTCAAGACTTATTATTTTTAATTTCTAAACATCAGCCACCTCTATACCCCTGGTGTTCCTCTTCTTTTTCTGTATTCCCTCGGCTGAATGACTGGGGATTATGGGAAGGGGAGGGATACTGAACGCCTTGTTGGGTTGTTCTTTGTCCCTCTTGCTGGCCAGGAATTGAATTCCCACTAGTAATTAGAATGGATTTGTGTACTCTCCATGCCAGGAAAGAAAATAATTGATCAGTTAAGCATACATTTTCTTATCAGGTTTTTTTTCCCCAAGGGGGGTGCTACCAAATATTACATTGAGGGTGCAAATTATTTTGTCCTGTCCATTTTCGAGTTTTGCATGGAATGTGTCAGATTTGGCTTTTTTCTCTCTCCACTTTCTTGTCATACCAATACAAACAAAAGAAATAAACATGAGAATGACTAAACATTTGTAATTGCATCAATTTTTAGGCAAGTGGTGCATTAACTGAAATGCAGGGGTGCCACTATTTTTTGGTCATGGGAAAAAAAAAGAAAAAAAAAAGAGAGAAATATAGATATATATGTGTGTAGTGTACGTATGTTTTTAAATTTGTCTACTAATATTTCAAGCTTGCAATTTCATTAAAGGGACACGGAACCCAATTTTTTATTTCATGTAATTTGCAAGAGTCCATGAGCTAGTGACATATGGGCTATACAATCCTACCAGGAGGGGCAAAGTTTCCCAAACCTCAAAATGCCTCTAAATACACTTCTCACCACACCCACAATTCAGTTTTACAAACTTTGGCTCCTATAGAGGTGGCGCTTCTAAGCATTTTGAAGCCCAATTCCTCAGAGTACAGTGTTTGTCAGAGGGATGTGAAGAGAGTATTGCCTATTGATTTCTTTTACAAGATACGATGAGTCCACGGATTTCATCCTACTTGTGGGATATTGCCTCCTGGTCAGCAGGAGGAGGCAAAGTGCACCACAGCAGAGCTGTATAAATTGCTCCTCCCTTCCCTCCCACTCCAGTCATTCTCTTTGCCTGTGTTAGTAAGATAGGAGCTGGCAAAGTGAGGTGTTAGTTTAGTTTCTTCAATCAAGAGTTTAATTTTTTTAAAGTAGTGCCTCTAAGTGCTGCCTTGTGCTAGGGTGTAGCCTAGACCAGATCAATCTCTTTAGTAAAAAGAGAAGCATTTGGTGGGTTTAAAGCAATGGGAACTGGTGGGACATAATTCTCACTGCGATATATATATATATATATCTACCCTAATATAGATAGCCTAAGCTTTTTTAACTCAGTCTGATCTTTGTCCACAGGGCTATGGGAGGGAGAAGACCTCTGATAACCTGCTGGACTGTCATGCTGTTGCTCAGCATTCAAGTTAAGTGCTAACTTTATTGTTTCTGGGGACGGTGTCATTTCTCAGAAGACAGTGAGCACTACCTTTTCTTTCCAACAGCATAAGATGGACTCTTACTTTATTCACGCTGTTTAACTTGTGTGTCACAGGGGTATGCGTAGAGACATACTGCAGGTGTAGCTCCCGGTGCCTGTACTAAATATGGCGACCAGGAGATTGCTTAGAGCCTTGTGTGTCACAGGGGTATGTGAGGATCCATACTGCAGTGTATTTAGGTTTTTATACTTACTCCCGGTGCCTGTACTACTGCATGGCGACCGGGATATTACATGGCACCTTGTGTATCACATGGGTATGTGTAATTCCAGGATGCAGTGTCCTCTGCTTGTTCTACTTGTGCCCGGTGCCTGTCCTAAAACATGGCGACCGGGAGATTACATGTAGCCTTTTAGGGGGTATGTGATCATGCTTTATGCAGTATATCTGTCGACTCCCGATAACTGTTTGTACCATTTAATGTTTTTACTTCGGTAACTGTATTGGGACTTTATGTCCGACGGCTTCTTCTCTCTGTTTAGTTGCCCCGGGAGTTATTCTTTGATAAGCCCACGAGGGGCGGGGCTATGGAACGCACTGCTATGTTGACGGCTCCATTTTTTTTAATCCTAAATTTGCCGCTCGGGAGTTCCGACCTGTTACGCCCACGATGGGCGGAGCTTGGCTACGCTACGTCTCTCTGCACACAGTTGCACAACTTTTTTTTTTTTGCTAATGTTATGTATTCACAGGATAAACAAGTTTCTCTGGGTGCTCTCTGGGAATACGTTGCCTGTCACAATTATTGCATTCATGTTGTGATTATAGCACATGGCTTAATATTAAAAGGCTCAGTTGGGGGGAACAGTTTGCAGGCTTGACTGCAATGAGGTATGTTCAGTCATTTATTTCTAGACAAGACTGAGATAATGCTAGAAGACTGACAAGATCCCCATGTGGGGAGGGTAAGCTATGTTCTGAGACTTAGTAAAGAATTGAATGCTTACATAACATGGCTAAATAGGCTGGTTGACACTAATGCAGGGCAATCGATTATTTGTTTTAAGAAATACTCGTTGGAGACACTTTTTTAAGCACTTTGGAGTGTTTTCTGGGGTTATTATCCACATGGCAAAAATTTAGTCACTTAGAAGTGATTTTTGTAGGCCTCACAGCTCCGGAGTGGAATGGGAGGGGCCTAATTTCGCGCCTCAGATGCGCAGTTAGAATTGAAAGACAGTTCATGCTGCTTCACATGGAGGGTCCAGCTGCTGATTGAGGGCCTAAAAGAAGCTTTATTCCCCCAAAACTGATCCCTAAGGGCAGTAAGCTGTGGCAAGGTGCTGTAGTTATTTAACCGGTTGTTAGCTTTAGGCTGCTCCGGTTTGGGCATTAAGGGGTTAATCGTTCTGAAACTTGTGGTGCAATCATATTAAAGCCTTAGTTACATACTGTGAAAATTTCAAAAGGATTGATGCATTTTTCACTGTTTTTTTTGTAAAATTGTGTGCTCTTTTTATTTCTTAAAGGCACGGTAACGTTTTTTCAAATTGTGTTTTTTATTTGATTAAAGTGTTTTCCAAGCCTGCTTGTGTATGCTACTAGTCTGTTAAACATGTCTGACACTAAGGAAAATCCTTGTTCAATGTGTTTAGAAGCCATGGTGGAACCCCCTCTCAGAATGTGTCCCAATTGCACTAATATGTCTATACACTTTAAAGATCATATTGTTGCACTTAAAAGTGTGGCCCTAGATGATTCTCAGACTGAAGGTAATGAGGATAGTCAGTCTACCTCTCCCCATGTGTCACAACCAGTTACGCCCGCTCAAGCGATGCCTAGTACCTCTAGTGCGTCTGCCCCTATTACATTGCAACAACTAGCGACAGTCATGGATAATTCCCTTGCAGCCTTTCTATCCAAACTGCCAGTTTTTCCTGCAAAGCGCGATAGCTCTGTTTTAAGAACAGATTATGAGCAGTCTGAAGCTTTGGTAGCCTTAACTGATGTGCGCTCACAACTCTCTGAAGTGGGGGTGAGGGATTTGATGTCTGAGGGAGAAATTTCCGATTCAGGAAAGGTTTCTCATCAGGCAGAGTCAGATTCATTAGCATTTAAATTGGAACACCTCCGCGTATTGCTCAGGGAGGTATTAGATACTCTGGATGATTGTGACCCTATGGTGGTCCCAGAGAAGTTGTGTAAAATGGACAAGTACCTAGAGGTCCCTGTATGCACTGATGCGTTTCCGATCCCTAAGAGGGTTGCGGATATTGTTACTAGGGAGTGGGATAGACCAGGTGTCCCTTTTGTCCCCCCCCCCCTATTTTTTAAGAAAATGTTCCCCATATCTGACCCCAGACGGGACTCGTGGCAGACGGTCCCTAAGGTAGAGGGGCCTGTTTCTTCACTTGCTAAACTCACAACCATACCATTGAAGACAGTTGTGCTTTTAAAGATCCTATGGATAAAAAATTAGGTTTACTTAAGAAAATTTTTGTTCAACAAGGTTTTCTTCTCCAACCTATTGCCTGCATTATTCCTGTAACTACTGCAGCGGCTTTCTGGTTTGAGGCGCTGGAGGAGTCGCTCCAGACGGAGACCTCATATGACGAAATTATGGATAGAATTAAGGCTCTAAAGCTAGCTAATTCTTTTATCACAGATGCCGCTTTGCAATTAGCTAAGTTAGCGGCAAAAAATTCAGGTTTCGCCATTATGGCGCGCAGAGCGCTCTGGCTCAAGTCCTGGTCGGCCGATGTGTCGTCAAAATCCAAATTATTAAATATCCCTTTCAAATATCCCTTTCAAATCACCGGGGAAAGGGCCATGCTCTCCCTCAGGACAAGGCTAAAAACAAAGCTAATTTTCGTTCCTTTCGTAATTTCAGGAGCGGTCCCGCTTCAGCCTCTACAGCTGCAAAGCAAGAGGGTAACGCTTCACAGCCCAAGGCAACCTGGAAGCCTTACCAGGGCTGGAACAAGGGTAAACAGGCCAAAAAGCCTGCGGCTGCTACCAAGACAGCATAAAGGGGTAGCCCCCGATCCGGGACCGGATCTAGTAGGGGGCAGACTCTCTCTCTTCGATCACGCCTGGGCAAGAGATGTTCATGATCCCTGGGCTTTAGAGATTGTTACCCAGGGATATCTTCTAGAATTCAAGGACTCCCCTCCAAGGGGAAGGTTCCACATTTCTCGTCTGTCTACAGACCAGACAAAGAAAGAGGCGTTCTTACGCTGTGTAGAAGATCTACATACAATGGGAGTGATATACCCAGTTCCAATTGCAGAACAAGGGCTGGGTTTTTACTCAAACCTGTTTGTGGTTCCCAAGAAAGAAGGAACTTTCAGACCAATCCTGGATCTAAAAATTCTAAACAGATTCCTCAGAGTCCCATCATTCAGGATGGAGACCATTCGGACAATCTTACCTATGATCCAGGAAGGTCAATATATGACTACCGTGGATCTAAAAGATGCGTACCTGCATATCCCTATCCACAAGGATCATCATCAGTTCCTCAGGTTCGCTTTTCTAGACAAGCATTAACAGTTAGTGGCTCTTCCATTCGGTTTAGCCACTGCTCCCAGAATTTTCACAAAAGTGCTAGGGTCCCTTCTGGCGGTTCTAAGACCGCGGGGCATAGCAGTGGCGCCTTATTTGGACAACATCTTAATTCAGGCGCCGTCCTTTCACAGAGCCAAGGCTCACAGGGAGATTGTATTGGCCTTTCTAAGGTCTCACGGGTGGAAGGTGAACATCAAAAAGAGTTCTCTGTCCCCACTCACAAGGGTTCCCTTCCTAGGAACACTAATAGATTCGGTAGAAATGAAAATATTTCTGTTGAAAGCTTTTAACTACTTGCCGAGTTCTTCATTCCATTCCTCGGCCGTCTGTAGCTCAGTGCATGGAGGCAATCGGATTAATGGTAGTGGCAATGGACATATAGTCCCTTTCGCTCGGATACATCTCAGACCACTGCAACTATGCATGCTCAATCAATGGAATGGGGATTATGCAGATTTGTCTCCTCAAATACAGTTGGACCAGGAAACCAGAGTTTCTCTTCTCTGGTGGTTGTCTCAGGATCACCTGTCTCAGGGAATATGTTTCCGCAGACCAGAGTGGATCATTGTAACGACCGACGCCAGTCTGTTAGGCTGGGGTGCAGTCTGGGACTCCCTGAAAGCTCAAGGCTTATGGTCTCGAGAAGAATCTCTTCTCCTGATAAACATTCTGGAACTGAGGGCGATATTCAACGTGCTTCAGGCATGGCCTCAACTAGCTGCGGCCAAATTCATCAGATTTTAGTCGGACAACATCACGACTGTAGCTTATATCAATCATCAGGGGGGAACAAAGAGTTCCCTAGCGATGAAGGAAGTAACCAAAATAATCAGGTGGGTGGAGACAACTGAGAGGCAGATTTTCTGAGTCGTCAGACTTTTCACCCGGGGGAGTGGGAACTCCACCCGGAGGTATTTGCCCAGCTGAATCAGCTATGGGGCATTCCAGAGTTGGATCTGATGGCGTCCCGTCAGAACACCAAGCTTCCTCTCTACGGATCCAGGTCCCGGGACCCCAAGGCGGCATTCATAGATGCTCTAGCAGCGCCTTGGTCCTTCAAATCTGGCTTATGTTTTCCCACCGTTTTCCTCTTCTCCCTCGTCTGGTCACCAGAATCAAGCAGGAGAAGGTTTCGGTGATTCTGATAGCGCCTGCGTGGCCACACAGGACTTGGTATGCAGACCTAGTGGACATGTCATCTCCCCCACCATGGACACTGCCAATGAGGCAGGACCTTCTAATACAGGGTCCATTCAAGCATCAAAATCTAGTTTCTCTACGTCTGACTGCTTGGTGATTGAACGCTTAATTCTATCAAAGCGTGGTTTCTCTGAGTCAGTTATAGCTACTCTGATTCAGGCTAGAAAGCCTGTCACCAGGAAGATCTACCATAAGATATGGCGGAAATATCTTTGTTGGTGTGAATCCAAGGGTTACTCATGGAGTAAGATTAGGATTCCCAGGATATTGTCTTTTCTCCAAGACGGATTGGAGAAAGGATTGTCGGCTAGTTCTTTAAAGGGACAGATATCTGCTCTGTCTGTCCTTTTACACAGACGTTCAAGCGTTTGCACAGGCTTTAGTCAGAATCAAGCCTGTCTATAAACCTGTGGCTCCGCCATGGAGTCTAAGTCTAGTTCTTTCAGTTCTTCAAGGGGTTCCGTTTGAACCTTTACATTCCATAGATATTAAGTTATCTTGGAAAGTTTTGTTTTTGGTAGCTATCTCTTCTGCTCGAAGAGTCTCAGAATTATCTGCCTTACAGTGTTATTCACCTTACCTGGTGTTCCACCTTACCTGGTGTTCCATGCAGATAAGGTAGTTTTGCGTACTAAACCTGGTTTTCTTCCTAAAGTGGTTTCTAACAAGAATATTAACCAGGAAATTGTTGTTCCTTCTGTGTCCCAATCCTTCTTCGAAGAAGGAACGTCTGTTGCACAATCTTGATGTAGTTCGTGCTCTAAAGTTCTATTTGCAAACAACTAAGGATTTCAGACAAACATCTTCCTTGTTTATCTATTCTGGTAAGAGGAGAGGTCAGAAAGCGACTGCTACCTCTCTTTCCTTTTGGCTGAAAAGCATCATCCGTTTGGCCTATGAGACTGCTGGCCAGCAGCCTCCTGAAAGAATTACTGCTCATTCTACCAGAGCAGTGGCTTCCACATGGGCTTTCAAGAATGAGGCTTCTGTTGAACAGATTTGTAAGGCAGCGACTTGGTCTTCACTGCATACTTTTGCCAAATTTTACAAATTCGATACTTTTGCTTCTTTGGAGGCTATTTTTGGGAGAAAGGTTTTGCAAGCAGTGGTGCCTTCCGTTTAAGGTACCTGTCTTGTTCCCTCCCTTCATCCGTTTCATAAAGCTTTGGTATTGGTATCCCACAAGTAAAGGATGAATCCGTGGACTGGATACACCTTGCAAGAGAAAACAGAATTTATGCTTACCTGATGAATTACTTTCTCTTGCGGTGTATCCAGTCCACGGCCCGCCCTGGCAATTAAGTCAGGTAAAAATTTTTTAGTTTAAACTACAGTCACCTCTGCACCCTATGGTTTCTCCTTTTTCTTCCTAACCTTTGGTCGAATGACTGGGGGGTGGAGCTAGAGGGGGAGCTATATGGACAGCTCTGCTGTGTGCTCTCTTTGCCACTTCCCGTAGGGAATGAGAATATCCCACAAATAAAGGATGAATCCGTGGACTGGATACACCGCAAGAGAAAGTAATTTATCAGGTAAGCATAAATTCTATTTTTTTGGAGAAATATGCTATATATTTGCTTGCTATTAGACTGCATGAAGGTGCGGTTCTCTATCCAGTCATTCTCTTGTGGGGCAGATTTAAATTTGTTTTTGGATCAGTCCAAAATCTATATTTCTCCAACATAGGTGTGTCCGGTCCACGGCGTCATCCTTACTTGTGGGATATTCTCTTCCCCAACAGGAAATGGCAAAGAGCCCAGCAAAGCTGGTCACATGATCCCTCCTAGGCTCCGCCTACCCCAGTCATTCTCTTTGCCGTTGTACAGGCAACATCTCCACGGAGATGGCTTAGAGTTTTTTAGTGTTTAACTGTAGTTTTTCTTATTCAATCAAGAGTTTGTTATTTTAAAATAGTGCTGGTATGTACTATTTACTCAGAAACAGAAAAGAGATGAAGATTTCTGTTTGTATGAGGAAAATGATTTTAGCACCGTAACTAAAATCCATGGCTGTTCCACACAGGACTGTTGAGAGCAATTAACTTCAGTTGGGGGAACAGTGTGCAGTCTCTTACTGCTTGAGGTATGACACATTCTAACAAGACGATGTAATGCTGGAAGCTGTCATTTTCCCTATGGGATCCGGTAAGCCATGTTTATTAAGATAGTAAATAAGGGCTTCACAAGGGCTTATTAAGACTGTAGACTTTTTCTGGGCTAAATCGATTCATTATTAACACATATTTAGCCTTGAGGAATCATTTATTCTGGGTATTTTGATATGATTATATCGGCAGGCACTGTTTTAGACACCTTATTCTTTAGGGGCTTTCCCTAATCATAGTCAGAGCCTCATTTTCGCGCCGGTATGGCGCACTTGTTTTTGAGGACAGCATGGCATGCAGCTGCATGTGTGTGGAGCTCTGATACATAGAAAAGTCTTTCTGAAGGCATCATTTGGTATCGTATTCCCCTTTGGGCTTGGTTGGGTCTCAGCAAAGCAGATTCCAGGGACTGTAAAGGGGTTAAATATAAAAACGGCTCCGGTTCCGTTATTTTAAGGGTTAAAGCTTCCAAATTTGGTGTGCAATCTTTTAAGGCTTTAAGACACTGTGGTGAAATTTTGGTGAATTTTGAACAATTCCTTCATACTTTTTCGCAATTGCAGTAATAAAGTGTGTTTAGTTTAAAATTTAAAGTGACAGTAACGGTTTTATTTTAAAACGTTTTTTGTGCTTTGTTATCAAGTTTATGCCTGTTTAACATGTCTGAACTACCAGATAGATTGTGTTCTGACTGTGGGGAAACCAAGGTTCCTTCTCATTTAACTATATGTATTTTATGTCATAAAAAAATTTAGTAAAAATGATGCCCAAGATGATTCCTCAAGTGAGGGGAGTAAGCATGGTACTGCATCATCCCCTCCTTCGTCTACACCAGTCTTGCCCATACAGGAGGCCCCTAGTACATCTAGTGCGCCAATACTCCTTACTATGCAACATTTAACGGCTGTAATGGATAATTCTATCAAAAACATTTTAGCCAATATGCCCACTTATCAGCGAAAGCGCGACTGCTCTGTTTTAGAAAATTCTGTAGAGCATGAGAACGCTGATGATATGGTTTCTGAAGGGCCCCTACACCAGTCTGAGGGGGCCAGGGAGGTTTTGTCTGAGGGAGAAATTTCAGATTCAGGAAACATTTCTCAACAAGCTGAACCTGATGTGATTACTTTTAAATTTAAGTTGGAACATCTCCGCGCTCTGCTTAAGGAGGTGTTATCCAATTTGGATGATTGTGATTATCTGGTCATTCCAGAACCATTATGTAAAATGGAAAAGTTCTTAGTGGCCCCGGGGCCCCCCGAAGCTTTTCCTATATCCAAGCGGGTGGCGTACATTGTTAGTAAAGAATGGGACAGGCCCGGTATACCTTTAGTACCTCCCCCCATATTTAAAAAATTGTTTTCCTATAGTCGACCCCAGAAAGGACTGATGGCAGACAGTCCCCAAGGTCGAGGGGGCGGTTTCTACTCTACACAAGCGCGCCACTATACCATAGAAGATAGTTGTGCTTTCCAAGATCCTATGGATAAAAAATTAGAAGGTCTGCTAAAAAAGATGTTTGTTCAGCAAGGTTCCCTTCTACAACCAATTGCATGCATTGTCCCTGTCACTGCAGCCGCGTGTTTCTAGTTTGATGAGCTAGGAAAGGCGATTATTAGTAATTCTTCTTCTTATGAGGAGATTATGGACAGAATTCGTGCTCTTAAATTGGCTAATTCTTTCACCCTAGACGCCACCTTGCAATTGGCTAGGTTAGCGGCGAAAAAATTCTGGGTTTGCTATTGTGGCGCAGAGCGCTTTGGTTAAAATCTTGGGCAGCGGATGCGTCTTCCAAGAACAATTGCTTGACATTCCTTTCAAGGGGAAAACACTCTTTGGCCCTGACTTGAAAGAGATTATCTCTGATATCACTGGGGGCAAGGGCCACGCCCTTCCTCAGGATAGGTCTTTTCAACCTAAGTTTCGTCCCTTTCGCAGAAACGGATCAGCCCCAAGGGCTACGTCCTCTAAGCAGGAAGGTAATACTTCTCAAGCCAATCCAGCCTGGAGACCTATGCAAGGCTGGAACAAAGGAAAGCAGGCCAGGAAACCTGCCACTGCTACCAAGACAGCATGAAATGCGGGCCCCCGATCCGGGACCGGATCTGGTGGGGGGCAGACTCTCTCTCTTCGCTCAGGCTTGGGCAAGAGATGTTCTGGATCCTTGGGCGCTAGAAATAGTCTCCCAAGGTTATTCTCTGGAGTTCAAGGGGCTTCCTCCAAGGGGGAGGTTCCACAGGTCTCAGTTGTCTTCAGACCACATAAGAAGACAGGCATTCTTACATTGGGTAGAAGACCTGCTAAAAATGGGAGTGATTCATCCTGTTCCATTAGGAGAACAAGGGATGGGGTTCTACTCCAATCTGTTCATAGTTCCCAAAAAAGAGGGAACGTTCAGACCAATCTTAGATCTCAAGATCTTGAACAAGTTTCTCAAGGTTCCATCGTTCAAGATGGAAACCATTCGAACACTTCTTCCTTCCATCCAGGAAGGTCAATTCATGACCAAGGTGGATTTCAAGGATGCGTATCTACATATTCCTATCCACAAGGAACATCATCGGTTCCTAAGGTTTGCATTCCTGGACAAGCATTTCCAGTTCGTGGCGTTTTCTTTCGGATTAGCCACTGCTCCTAGGATTTTCTCATAGGTACTAGGGTCCCTTCTGGCGGTGCTAAGACCAAGGGGCATTGCTGTAGTACCTTACTTGGACGACATTCTGATTCGAGCGTCGTCCCTTCCTCAAGTAAAGGCTCACACGGACATTGTCCTGGCCTTTCTCAGATCTCACGGATGGAAAGTGAACGTGGAAATGAGTTCTCTATCTCCGTCAACGAGGGTTCCCTTCTTGGGAACTATAATAGACTCCTTAGAAAGGAGGATTTTTCTGACAGAAGCCAGAAAAACAAGACTTCTAGACTCTTGTCGGATACTTCATTCCGTTCCTCTTCCTTCCATAGCGCAGTGCATGGAAGTGATAGGTTTGATGGTAGCGGCAATGGACATAGTTCCTTTTGTGCGCATTCATCTAAGACCATTACAATTGTTCATGCTCAGTCAGTGGAATGGGGACTATTCAGACTTGTCTCCGAAGATACAAGTAAATCAGAGGACCAGAGACTCATTCCGTTGGTGGCTGTCCCTGGACAACCTGTCACAAGGGATGACCTTCCGCAGACCAGAGTGGGTCATTGTCACGACCGACGCCAGTCTGATGGGCTGGGGCGCGGTCTGGGGATCCCTGAAAGCTCAGGGTCTTTGGTCTCGGGTAGAATCTCTTCTACCGATAAATATTCTGGAACTGAGAGCGATATTCAATGCTCTCAAAGCTTGGCCTCAGCTAGCGAGGGCCAAGTTCATACATCAACCATCAGGGGGGAACAAGGAGTTCCCTAGCGATGGAAGAAGTGACCAAAATCATTCTATGGGCGGAGTCTCACTCCTGCCACCTGTCTGCTATCCACATCCCAGGAGTGGAAAATTGGGAAGCGGATTTTCTGAGTCGTCAGACATTGCATCCGGGGGAGTGGGAACTCCATCCGGAAATCTTTGCCCAAGTCACTCAACCGTGGGGCATTCCAGACATGGATCTGATGGCCTCTCGTCAGAACTTCAGAGTTCCTTACTACGGGTACAGATCCAGGGATCCCAAGGCGGCTCTAGTGGATGCACTAGTAGCACCTTGGACCTTCAAACTAGCTTATGTGTTCCCGCCGTTTCCTCTCATCCCCAGGCTGGTAGCCAGGATCAATCAGGAGAGGGCGTCAGTGATTTTGATAGCTCCTGCGTGGCCACGCAGGACTTGGTATGCAGATCTGGTGAATATGTCATCGGCTCCACCATGGAAGCTACCTTTGAGACGAGACCTTCTTGTTCTAGGTCCGTTCGACCCACTCCAGCTGACTGCTTGGAGATTGAACGCTTGATCTTATCAAAGCGAGGGTTCTCAGATTCTGTTATTAATACTCTTGTTCAGGCCTGAAAGCCTGTAACCAGAAAAATTACCACATAATTTGGTATATCTGTTGGTGTGAATCTGCAGGATTCCCTTGGGACAAGGTTAAGAGTCTATCCTTCCTTCGAGAAGGATTGGAAAAAGGATTATCTGCAAGTTCCTTGATGGGACAGATTTCTGCCTTGTCTGTGTTACTTCACAAAAAGCTGGCAGCTGTGCCAGATGTTCTAGCCTTTGTTCAGGCTCTGGTTAGAATCAAGCCTGTTTACAAAATTTTGACTCCTCCTTGGAGTCTCAACCTAGTTCTTTCAGTTCTTCAGGGGGTTCCGTTTGAACCCTTACATTCCGTTGATATTAAGTTATTATCTTGGAAAGTTTTGTTTTTGGTTGCAATTTCTTCTGCTAGAAGAGTTTCAGAATTATCTGCTCTGCAGTGTTCTTCTCCTTATCTGGTGTTCCATGCAGATAAGGTGGTTTTGCGTACTAAACCTGGTTTTCTTCCAAAGTTGTTTCTAACAAAAACATTAACCAGGAGATAGTTGTGCCTTCTTTGTGTCCTAATCCAGTTTCAAAGAAGGAACGTTTGTTGCACAACTTGGATGTAGTTCGTGCTCTCAAATTTTACTTAGCAGCTACTAAGGATTTCAGACAAACTTCGTCTTTGTTTGTTGTTTATTCTGGTAAACGGAGAGGTCAAAAAGCAACTTCTACTCTCTCTCCTTCTGGATTAAAAGCATTATCCGATTGGCTTATGAGACTGCCGGACGGCAGCCTCCTGAAAGAATCACAGCTCACTCCACTAGGGCTGTGGCTTCCACATGGGCCTTCAAGAACGAGGCTTCTGTTGATCAGATATGTAAGGCAGCGACTTGGTCTTCACTGCACACTTTTTCTAAATTTTACAACTTTGATACTTTTGCTTCTTCTGAGGCTATTTTTGGGAGAAAGGTTTTGCAAGCCGTGGTGCCTTCCATTTAGGTGACCTGATTTGCTCCCTCCCTTCATCCGTGTCCTAAAGCTTTGGTATTCCCACAAGTTGGTTCCCACAAGTAAGGATGACGCCGTGGACCGGACACACCTATGTTGGAGAAAACAGAATTTATGTTTACCTGATAAATTACTTTCTCCAACGGTGTGTCCGGTCCACGGCCCGCCCTGGTTTTTTTAATCAGGTCTGATAATTTATTTTCTTTAACTACAGTCACCACGGTAACATATGGTTTCTCCTAATAAAACCGTTACTGTCACTTTAAATTTTAAACTGAACACACTTTATTACTGCAATTGCGAAAAAATATGAAGGAATTGTTCAAAATTCACCAAAATTTCACCACAGTGTCTTAAAGCCTTAAAAGTATTGCACACCAAATTTGGAAGCTTTAACCCTTAAAATAACGGAACCGGAGCCGTTTTTAACTTTAACCCCTTTACAGTCCCTGGTATCTGCTTTGCTGAGACCCAACCAAGCCCAAAGGGGAATACGATACCAAATGACGCCTTCAGAAAGCCTTTTCTATGTATCAGAGCTCCTCACACATGCGACTGCATGTCATGCCTCTCAAAAACAAGTGCGCAACACCGGCGCGAAAATGAGGCTCTGCCTATGATTTGGGAAAGCCCCTAAAGAATAAGGTGTCTAAAAAAGTGCCTGCCGATATAATCTTATCAAAATACCCAGATTAAATGATTCCTCAAGGCTAAATATGTGTTAATAATGAATCGATTTAGCCCAGAAAAAGTCTACAGTCTTAATAAGCCCTTGTGAAGCCCTTATTTACTATCTTAATAAACATGGCTTACCGGATCCCATAGGGAAAATGACAGCTTCCAGCATTACATCGTCTTGTTAGAATGTGTCATACCTCAAGCAGCAAGAGACTGCTCACTGTTCCCCCAACTGAAGTTAATTCCTCTCAACAGTCCTGTGTGGAACAGCCATGGATTTTAGTAACGGTTGCTAAAATCATTTTCCTCATACAAACAGAAATCTTCTTCTCTTTTCTGTTTCTGAGTAAATAGTACATACCAGCACTATTTTAAAATAACAAACTCTTGATTGAATAATAAAAACTACAGTTAAACACTAAAAAACTCTAAGCCATCTCCGTGGAGATGTTGCCTGTACAACGGCAAAGAGAATGACTGGGGTAGGCGGAGCCTAGGAGGGATCATGTGACCAGCTTTGCTGGGCTCTTTGCCATTTCCTGTTGGGGAAGAGAATATCCCACAAGTAAGGATGACGCCGTGGACCGGACACACCGTTGGAGAAAGTAATTTATCAGGTAAACATAAATTCTGTTTTTTCTTAGGGTTTGAATGGATTTTCAGAATGAGACCTTCTATAGGAAGAATCTTTCTTTCTCAGTACGCTCTGTGTTTCAGGAATTATTATGCCAGTTCTTTTTTTGAAGGAACAGGGTTTGGGTTTCTATTCAATTCTATTCTTTGTCCCAAAGAAGAAGGGTTTATTCAGTCCATTTTTTGGATCTGAATACTTTTATATTGTTTTGTTAGAGTTTCAACTTTTATGTTGGCGATTATAAGGACTATTATGCATTTTCTTAATGTAATTTCATGTCCACTCATTTTTCAGGATGTTTATCCTCATATTTTATTGCCATTCAGTCCACTTTTGGATTCTGAGATTTTTCTTTTTTAAATAAGCTTTACCAATTTGGCACGTTTCCGTTTGTTCTAGCGACAGCTTTATTAATCTTTTCATAGGTTCTTGGTGTCTTTCTTTCTTTCTTTCTTTCTTTCTTTCTTTCTTTCTTTCTTTCTTTCTTTCTTTCTTTCTTTCTTTCTTTCTTTCTTTCTTTCTTTCTTTCTTTCTTTCTTTCTTTCTTTCTTTCTTTCTTTCTTTCTTTCTTTCTTTCTTTCTTTCTTTCTTTCTTTCTTTCTTTCTTTCTTTCTTTCTTTCTTCAGTAAAGTATGGTGGTGCTTCCTTATTTGGATGGTATCTTGGTATTAGCTTAAACTTTTCTTTTATTAAGATGGACAAATAGCTCAGCATACTAATATACTGTGCCCTGAGCCCTGTAGCAACCTGAGGGTTGCAGATTTAGTTTCCTGGCGAGGTCCATTCAGTCTTTCATTCTCAAAGGTTGATTTAAATGAGCAGCGTTTTGAGTCCCTTACGAGTAATTAGACGCGCTTACAAGTACCCAATACATACATATGAAAGAGCAGTATTCATTTATATGGATCTTTCTTTTTTGGAATCTCTTATGAATCAACAAAGTTTTGTTTCTTCAAAACATGGTTAGTGGATTTAATTTACCTAAGTTTTGTGATTGCTCAGACAAGGGTCACTTCTTTAAGGGTTTTTAGATGGATTCTGTGTTCATGTCTTTGTCTTTATCGGACAAAAGTCAATTGTATTTGACATTAGTCTGTTTTACTTACAGTCTGGAACATTTCTTTCAGTGGCTATGTGCATGAAAGTCTTAGGTCTCATAACTGTAGCATCGGGCGTGGTTCCCTTTGCTCATTTTTCATCTGAGATATCTTTATGCTTTGCATACTGAATCTATGATAGTTTGTTTTCAGATATCACAGTTAATATTCTTAAATCCTAAACACTCTGTTTTTGATGATTGGTCTATCATTGTTTTATTCACTGGGTCTCCTTTTGTTCGTCCTTCCTGGACTGTATTCTTTATGGATTCAAGTCTTGTGCTGTCAAAGGCCCTCAGACAGCTCCCGAACCTACAAGGGGTTTGGAAACTTCAAGAGGTGAGGTTTCCAATCGATATTTTGAACTCTGTGCTATTTTCAGAGCTCTTTCAGGCTTAGCTTCTTTTAGGAGATAATTTTTCTTCAGACAGACAATATCACAATTGTGGCATATGTCAATCATTTAATAGGGACTTGCAGTTCCTTAGCAATTAAGAAGTACCTTGAATACGTTCTTAGGTGGTTTTCATTTCCTTTCTAATCTTTACGATTTATATCTCAGGTTTAGACATTTGGGAGATGGATTATCTCAACCGTCAGCCTTTATCTGGGAGAGTGGTATCTCTATACAGATGTGTTCTCTCAATTTCCCAGGTACCTTTTCAGGTCTATGGATCTTTAGGTTTGAAATGGTGAATACATTTGCAGTGTCTTGGTTTTTTGCAACCTGGCTAAATCCTTTCCGCCTGTTTTTTTTTTTTTTTTTCTTCCAAAGGTATTCTTCAACATAGTTTTGGAATAGTCTCATATGTTTCCGATAGCAGCAGCATGGCCTCTTAGGTTTGGTATGTGGATCTTGTTCGAATGTCTAGTTTACCATCCTTGGCTGCTTTTTCTTTGGCTAGCCCTTTTGTTTTAGGGGCTTTTATTCCATCAGGATTTCAAATTACTAATTTTAAGGTATGAAAATTGTTTAGTGTTTAGTCATAGAGGTTCTCTGACTCAGTTTTTTAATTACTATGTTGCAGGCTTATAAGTCTGTTTTAAAGAACATTTATTATAGGTTTAGTAAATCTATATTTTATGGTGTTCTCAAATTCTCTTGGCATTCTCTTAGATAATTTGGTTTAAGATTTGTCTGTTTTTTTTAGAGACATATCTTTGCTTTTTCTGTTTCTTTTTATAAGAAAATATAACTTTTTCCTGAAATTTACTATTTTGTTCAGACTTTGGTTCGTATCAAGTCTGTTATTTAATCAATTTCTCCTCCTTGGAGTCTTAATTTTTTTTTTTTTAATGCTTTGCAGGCTCTTTCATTTGAGCCTATACATACTTTGAATATTAGACTACTTTCTTGGAAAATATTGTTAATTTTTAGGCTATTTTTTCAGCTACAAGAGTTTTCTGATTTGTCTGCTCTCTTGTCAGGCTTCTTTTATGATTGTTTTTTCATCAGGATAAGGCTGTTTTGCGGACTTAGTTTAAATTTCATCCTAAGAATTATTTTTAGAGATCTTTACATTCTTTGGATATCCTAAGAGCTTTGAAATATTATGTTGAAGCAACTATAGGTTTCAGGAAGACTTCTAGTCTATTTGTTGTTTCTTCTGGTCCATTTCTTGGTTAGGCTTTTGTTTCTTAAAACTTCTTTGGAGGTGGGACAGTCTTCGCTTCAGAGTATTACAGCTCATTCTACTAGTTCAGTTGTCACATCTTGGGCTTTTAAGAATAAATCTTTGGTTGTTTAGTTTTGCAAAGCAGCAACTTGGTCTTCTTTGCATACATTTACTAAATTTTATGATTCTGATGTATTTTTGCTTCTTTTGAAGCAGTTTTTGGTAGAAAAGTTCTTCAGGCAGCTGTTTGATTCTTCTGCTAATGTTTTAAGTTTTTTTTTCCTTTTTTTCTTCAATTTATGAGAAACTTATTTTTGTGTGGATTTAATTTTTTTTCAGCCTAAATGGCTGTTTTTATTTTATCCCCCCCATTCTAGTGACTCTTCTGTGGTTTTCCACATCTTGGGTATTTCTATCCCATACGTCACTAGCTCATGGACTCTTGCCAATTACATGAAAGAAAACATAATTTATGTAAGAACTTACCTGATAAATTCATTTCTTTCATATTGGCAAGAGTCCATGAGACCCACTCTTTTTGGTGGTTATGATTTTTGTATAAAAGCACAATTTTATTTCCAGTTCCTCTTCTTGTATGCTTTTTTACTCCTTATTTTATCACCCCACTGCTTGGCTATTCGTTAAACTGAATTGTGGGTGTGGTAAGGGGTGTATTTATAGGCATTTTGAGGTTTGGTAAACTTTGCCCCTCCTGGTAGGATTCTATATCCCATAAGTCACTAGCTCATGGACTCTTGCCAATATGAGAGAAATTAATTTATAAGGTAAGTTCTTAAATTATGTTTATCTTTCGTGATTCAGATAGAGTATGCAATTTTAAGCAACTTTCTAATTTATTCCTATGATCAAATTTTCCTCATTCTTTTGGTATCTTTATTTGAAAAGAAAGAATGTAAGTTTAGATGCCGGACCATTTTTTGTGAACAATCTGAGTTCTTGCTGATTGGTGGATAAATTAACCTACCAATAAACAAGTGCTGCCCAGCGTCCTGAACCAAAAATTGACTTGCTCCTTAGCTTCGATGCCTTCTGTTTCAAATAAAGATAACGAGAGAATGAAGGGAAAATGATAATAGGAGCAAATTAAAAAGTTGCTTAAAATTGCATGCTCTATCTGAATCACGAAAGAAATGGTGAATCCCTGGTGTGAATCCTTTTGTTTAGTCATTCTACTCGTACAGTAATAATGGCTTTGGATGTGTATCTGAGGTTACAAATGTATTGAGTTCATATGTACACACATAAATACATACTGAAGCCCAATTCCTCTCAGAGTACAATGTTTGTCAGAGGGATGTGAAGAGTATTGCCTATTGATTTTTTATTTTATGGAAAATCTGTTCAAGGGTTCTCGGTTATCAGTCGTAGGGATTCATCTCCTACCTCCCTTTTCAGAGCGACGATATACTCTTATACCATTACCTCTGCTGATAGTTTTCAGTACTGGTTTGGCTATCTGCTATATGTGGATGGGTGTCTTTCGGTAAGTATGTATCTTTATTTAAGACATTCTTAGCTATGGTTGGCTCTTTATGTATTTATATAAAGTTTTAAATATATATATTTCTCTTGTAAGGTGTATCCAGTCCACGGGTTGATCCATTACTTGTGGGATGTTCTCCTTCCCAACAGGAAGTTGCAAGAGGACACCCACAGTAGAGCTGTCTATATAGCTCCTCCCCTAACCCCCACCTCCAGTCATTCTCTTGCAAACTCTCGACAAGATAGGAAGTATCAAGAGATATGTGGTGACTTAGTGTAGTGTTACCTTCAATCAAGAGTTTATTTTTAAACGGTACCGGCGTTGTACTGATCTTGTGATGATCTTAGCGGTTTGTAACTAAGGTCCATTGCTGTTCTCACACATAACTGAAGAGTATGGGAAAATTTCAGTTGGGGGAACGGTCTGCAGATTACCTGCTTTGAGGTATGTTCAGTATTTTCATTTCTAGAGAGATAAATAAGTTCTAGAAAATGCTGACAGAGCCTTGTGTATTTGAGCTAAGCTAGATGCAGTGATTTAACAATGACTGGGATCATGCTTACAAAACAGGGTAATACTCATGTTAATACTCATATTGTTTCATAAAAAGGACGTTTTTTTTCTCTGAGGGAGATAAGTCTTTATTTGGGGCCTAGTTTTCCACATGGCTAGTCAGATACTCATAGGAGTATTTTCTTAAGGCCCCTCTGACATCCAGTACTTGGTGGGAGGGGCCTATTTTCACGCTCTAGATGCGCAGTTTCCTTCAGACTGAGACATCCAGCTTCCCTAGAGGAGTCCTCTGGCATCTGAGGACCATTATAAAGGGTTTATTTCTTCCCTAAACTGTATTTGAGGGCAGGTAGGAGCCTCAGCAGAGCTGTGGCAAGGTGCTCAACTGACTTTTACCGGTGGTTGACGTTTTTTAAATCCGGTTTGGGGGCTAAGGGGTTAATCATCCATTTGCAAGTGGGTGCAATGTTGCTTTAGTCCCTTTCACACACTGTAAAAATTTCGAAGACTTTACTATATTTTTTACATTGTTTTGTAGTTTAAGTGCTAGTTTTTTTCTCTTAAAGGCACAGTAACGTTTTTGTTTAATTGCTGTTTCACCTTTATTAAAGTGTTTTCCAAGCTT
>NW_026512503.1:90999-115647 GCF_027579735.1 Bombina bombina | reverse complement strand
ATGCTAATACAGAGTTAGATTACAGCAGTTATTAGGTCATTGGGTGAGAATGATGCTAATACAGAGTTAGATTACAGCAGTTATTAGGTCATTGGGTGAGAATGATGCTAATACAGAGTTAGATTACAGCAGTTATTAGGTCATTGGGTGAGAATGATGCTAATACAGAGTTAGATTACAGCAGTTATTAGGTCATTGGGTGAGAATGATGCTAATACAGAGTTAGATTACAGCAGTTATTAGGTCATTGGGTGAGAATGATGCTAATACAGAGTTAGATTACAGCAGTTATTAGGTCATTGGGTGAGAATGATGCTAATACAGAGTTAGATTAGAGCAGTTATTAGGTCATTGGGTGAGAATGATGCTAATACAGAGTTAGATTACAGCAGTTATTAGGTCATTGGGTGAGAATGATGCTAATACAGAGTTAGATTACAGCAGTTATTAGGTCATTGGGTGAGAATGATGCTAATACAGAGTTAGATTACAGCAGTTATTAGGTCATTGGGTGAGAATGATGCTAATACAGAGTTAGATTACAGCAGTTATTAGGTCATTGGGTGAGAATGATGCTAATACAGAGTTAGATTAGAGCAGTTATTAGGTCATTGGGTGAGAATGATGCTAATACAGAGTTAGATTACAGCAGTTATTAGGTCATTGGGTGAGAATGATGCTAATACAGAGTTAGATTACAGCAGTTATTAGGTCATTGGGTGAGAATGATGCTAATACAGAGTTAGATTACAGCAGTTATTAGGTCCTTAGGTCATTAGGGCTTAGAGTAGGTGTAATTAGCCTAATATTCTTGTAATCTTTTTTTTTGTTTTTGTAATTTAGTTTAGTTTATTTAATTGTAGTTAATTTATTAAATTAATTTATTGATAGTGTAGTGTTAGGTTTAATTGTAACTTAGGTTAGGATTTATTTTACAGGTAATTTTGTAATTATTTTAACTAGGTAGCTATTAAATATTTATTAACTATTTAATAGCTATTGTACCTGGTTAAAATAAATACAAAGTTGCCTGTAAAATAAATATAAATCCTAAAATAGCTACAATGAAATTATTATTTATATTGTAGCTATATTAGGATTTATTTTAGAGGTATTTAGCTTTAAATAGGATTAATTTATTTAATAAGATTTATTTTATTTCGTTAGAGTTAAATTATATTTAACTTAGGGGGGTGTTAGGGTTAGGGTTAGACTTAGCTTTAGGGGTTAATACATTTATTAGAGTAGCGGCGAGGTCCGGTCGGCAGATTAGGGGTTAATACTTGAAGTTAGATGTCGGCGATGTTAGGGAGGGCAGATTAGGGGGTTAATACTATTTATTATAGGGTTTTTGAGGCGGGAGTGAGGCGGTTTTGGGGTTAATACATTTATTATAGTGACGGCGAGTTCCGGTCGGCAGATTAGGGGTTAATAAGTGTAGGTAGGTAGCGGCGACGTTGGGGGCGCAGATTAGGGGTTAATAAATATTATGTAGGTGTTGGCGATGTTAGGGGCAGCAGATTAGGGGTACATAGGGATAATGTAGGTTGCGGCGGTGTGCAGTCGGCAGATTAGGGGTTAAAAAAATGTATTATAGTGGCGGCGATGTGGGGGGACCTCGGTTTAGGGGTACATAGGTAGTTTATGGGTGTTAGTGTACTTTAGAGCACAGTAATTAAGAGATTTATAAACCGGCGTTAGCCCAGAAAGCTCTTAACTACTGACTTTTTGCTGTGGCTGGAGTTTTGTCGTTAGATTTCTAACGCTCACTTCAGCCAAGACTCTAAATACCGGCGTTAGGAAGATCCCATTGAAAAGATAGGATACGCAATTGGCGTAAGGGGATCTGCGGTATGGAAAAGTCGCGGCTGCAAAGTGAGCGTTAGACCCTTTCCTGACTGACTCTAAATACTAGCGGGCGGCCAAAACCAGCGTTAGGACCCCTTAACGCTGGTTTGGATGGCTAACGCAGAACTCTAAATCTAGGTGATAGTCTTTTGAACACAGCATTCATACTTTCAGACACATTAGTGGTAATACCACTGGTTTCTTTATAAATTCCTCTTTTTTCCAAGAGCCACCGGCCACAGTTTGCTACAATAACTTTTCTCAGCTTCCGTGCACTCCACTTTATCTTCAGTTTCTGCAGCAATTTCAGGAACTCCTCTTCACTCTCACAATCCAAAGGCTGAAGTATATTATTTGTGTAAACTTTACGATCATCTTTTCCTCCTCCATGTGCAGAGACCCAGAATTCTACATCTTTTATTATATGATTCCAGCAAAGGACACGTGTGCAGGCAGGAATAGCTTCCTCAACAGCTTGCACAATGGCTGCTTCTCTGGCTGTGACTATCACAGCAAAATCATTCTTTATCTTAGGAACACGTTGTCTGATATAAAAAAGAAACCCTCGTGCACATTTAATGTACGTTTATCATGGATCATTATGGCCAAAGGAATTGCTGGGTTCTCCTTAAAGAAAGCACATTGGAAAATTAAAGGTCTCCAAGCTGAAAAGTTGTATCATAAGACAGAAGTGTGCTTGGCTTCAGAATTATAACCTCCTCAAATATAGTAATAATTTCTGGAAGTGCCAGAATTACAGACACTTCAGGGACAAGATGTATTGGTAGATAAACCCTTCTAATGCAAAGTGAAGCTCATATACAGCATAGAAATCATCATGGCTGATTCTGTTTTTATGTTTTTCGTACTTGTTTTTTATTTGTTGTGTATCTTTAGGTAGCATTGCTTTCATATGTTCCGCTGGAGCTACTGTTGTTACTATTTTACGCTGATAAACTTTGCTCTACAGCTTCTGACAACACAGATGGCATTGTACGTACATGAGATCTCATGGGATGGTTCAGGTCTCTCATCATTTCTAAGGTGCTTACACTTCCATCAGGCACTTCATAAGCAGATCTGTGAAACAACACTTCCTCATTAATAATTATTCTTTCGTATAAGAGGATCTCCCCTTGGCAACAAATGCCTACCTTTTTCAATCCATTTGTTCTGATCACATCTCCAGTCATTTCTTTTATGTTTATGATCTTCATAGATATAAACAAACACCTGTCCACTCTTTGGCTTAGCAGCAGGGGGAGATGGTATTGTGCTACTGGCTTTTTCTCTAGAGCTTCAATAGGTAGAATTTGCTGAAACGTATTCATGTACACTGTGCTCATGTTATAGACTCTCTTGTAATGTTGTAGGGAATGAAAGAAGACTCCTCCAAGCACTGAGCAACCTCTACACTAGAAATACAGCACAGAAGTTTCTGCTGACCTTTTGGTCTGAAAAAAAAGAAGGGATCTCCCAGCCTCTGCAGAGAACAGCAGATTTTTTAGCACCACCAATGGAAGGAATAGTAAACTGCAGCTATTCTCTAGCCCCATAAGCAATCAGAATATTAATTATTAATAGGGCTTCACAATGAGTAATAGCAGCTGTTTGACTTGAATTTACATAAAAGCAACATGTTTTTGTATATGGCTTTACAATTTATTAACATTCACTAGCACTCATTGATAGGAAAGACCACACTTAGGTGCCGAAATATCAAGCTCCGAATGAAGCTTGATGCCCCTTGTTAAGGCTCGCCAGAAACAGAAGTTATGAGGCAGTGGTCTAAAGACCTCTGCTCCATAACTTGTCCGCCTGCTCTGAGGCAGCGGACAGAAATCAACCCGATCAAATACGATCGGGTTGATTGACACCCCCTGCTAGCGGCCTATTGTCCGCGAATCTGCAGGGGTCGGCATTGCACCAGCAGTTCACAAGAACTGCTGCTGCAATGATAAATGCCGACAGCATATGTCAGCATTTATCGATGTGCAGCGGACATGATACGCTACATTGTATCATGTCTGCTCGCACATTGATAAATTGGGGTCTTAAAGAGAACCTGTCTTGACAGGTTACAGTTAAAAAAAACATATGACAGAGATAGGTTCATATATGAATATATATATATATGTGTGTGTGTGTGTGTAAAAGTTTGACTATACATACACATATATCTATATAAAGACTCATGTTTGCACACATTGGCCCCAAGTTATCAAAGTCTGGCGGACCTGATCCGACAGTACGGATCAGGTCCGCCAGACTTCGCTGAATACGGCGAGCAATACGCTCGCCGTATTCAGCATTGAACCAGCAGCTCACAAGAACTGCTGGTGCAACGCTGCCCCCTGCAGACTCGCGGGCCGTACTCGATCGGGTTGTATTGTGGCGCTGTGTGTCCGCCTGCTCAGAGCAGGCGGACAGGTTATGGAGCAGCGGTCTTTGTGACCGCTGCTTCATAACTGCTGTTTCTGACGAGTCTGCAGGCTCGCCAGAAACACGGGGCATCAAGCTCCATACAGAGCTTAATACATATGCCCCAATGTATGTGCATACGTGCGTATGCTTATACAGATGTACACATATACCTGCATACATACATGGGTATACACCCAGATATATGTGCATACATGCATTTGCATGCAGGGATATGACCCTATATCTGTGTGCATACTCAAGTATGCACATTGATATATGTATATGTCAGTATGCATATGCAAATATGTGCATATATCTGTGCATACTCACGTATCCACAAAGATTTATGAGCATACATGCACCTATATATGTAGATATACATATACACATGTATGCATACGTGAATATGTGCATACTCCCATTTGTACACTGATATATGTGCATACCTGAGTACATATACATAAGTATTCATATGCAAATATGTGCTTATTTCTGTGCACATTCTCTTGTATGCATAAGCAGTTTGTATTAAAAACCTTAATATTCACATAGATAAGTATACGTAACTGTACATACGCATATATGAGCATATAGCTGTAATATATCTGAAAAGTTTGACTATGCACACAGATATATTTGCACATACGTGCATATGCATAAATATATATGCACATATATCTCTATGAATACTTATGAATGCAAACAGTATATGTACATACGTGCGTATGCTTATGCACATGTACACATATATCTGTGTGCATTGCACATGAGTATACACACAGATGAGCATACATGCATTTGCATGCAGTGAAATGAAGAATAGTAGTCTCTATCAATTTCTAATGCGCTAAAGAATACTTCTAAGAATTATTCTATCAAAACAATATTATTCCCCATTAATCATTTCAAAACCTCTCTTTTCAATGCCAAAAATCTATAAGGGCTTATTCTGAATTTAGACCTTTTGGGTATCTAGTTTGTAGATGAAAAATCCAGAATAAGTCGCTCTTGGCTAGTGTATGATCCCTGTCTCCACCTCTATTACCCATGCCAATGGTTTCAATTATGGTCCATTTACAATTGGAAGAATCTCTATTATGGACTCTATTAAAATGTTGAACCAATGGAGTGGTAAGAGTGCATGCTTTTATATTGGATAGGTGTTCACGTATAAGTGAACGTACCTCCTTGGTTGTTAAGCCTACATACTGTAGGTGGCAACTCAACCCGCTAAATAGACTGCATACACTGATCTGCAATTCATACATTTTTTATGATTAAAAGTTTTGTCGGTGACATAACTTTCATGAAAAAGTGTTTTACAGGCCGTAATGGGTTTTGGAACGTGGTTTCTGTGGATGGTTTGTGGTTGATTACACTTATCACATATAGTTATGTGTGACTGGTGAATTTGATGTATCTGGTTTGCTGGGACGGTGCCGTTACGTCACTTTTCATGAAAAATCATTTTACAAGCCGGAACGGGTATTGGAACGTGGTTTCTGTGGATCATTTGTGGTTGATTACTCTTATCACATCTAGTCATGTGTGGCTGGTGAATTAGGTCTGTCTATGTTGCTAGGAAGGTGCCATTTTGTCACATTTTGTGAAAAAGTGCATTACACGCCGGAATGGGTATTGAAAAAGGTTTCCGTGGATATTTTGTTGCTGATTACATTTATCACTTATAGTCATGTGATGGTGAATTTGGTCTGTCTATGTTGCTAGGAAGGTGCCATTACGCCACATTTTGCAAAAACAAGTATTACAGGCCGGAAAGGGTATTGGAACAAAGTTTTCGTGGATAGTTTGTGGCTGATTACACTTTTCACATCTAGTCATATGTGATGGTGAATTTGGTCTCTCTATGATGCTAGGAAGATGCAGTTCTGTCACATTTTGCAAAAACACATATTACAGGCCAGAACGAGTATTGGAAAATGGTTTCCGTGGATAGTTTTTGGCTGATTACACTTTTCACATCTAGTCATGTGCGGCTGTTAAATGTAATTTGTCTATGTTTCTAGGAAGGTGCTGTCCCATGACATTTAACAAAAAAGTGTATTGCAAGCCGGAACAAGGGTTGTAACAAAGTTTTCGTGTATGGTTGTCAGGGTTTTACCATTCTGTACCTTTAACTTCTAATTACCATACTGCTATTTAAGGCTCCACCTAGTGTTGAACGTTGCTTGGTAATTTGTTCAGTCACTCACTGTTCCTGAACGCTACACACCCAGCTATTCCCTCCTGTCTAAGTTGGGATTTCCTTCTACTGATACTAATTTCCAGTTTCTCAAGACTTGTGGAATTGCAGCACCTCACCTCTGTTCCTGTCTCTCACGCTGCTGCTTGCATCCTGTACACTCGCATGCTGTTCCATTGGCGTGTGACGTCACGCCCGACTTGTCTCTGTGTGAAACCGCAGCTGCCACACACACTCACTGAATCTCAGCACACGCTGTCTGCATTGCCTCTTCGGTAATACCGCTCTGCTCCACGCTGAGGATACTAATTGGGAAGCCGGTTTGTATATTCTACCATCAGGATTTACCGGTCTGTATTACCAATGTACAAATAAGGATATCTTGCCTCTCATGTCATTTGTTGCTGCTTGCCTCAAGTAATCAAGTTTACCTGCATACCAAGCTATTAACCAGCTTATTTCATGTACTAACTTTGAAATCATTTCTTCCGTTTTTGGTTCATTACATTGACTTCTGCAAATCTAACATTATGCTTCAAGGTACTGCTCCCTCTAGCATTAACCACTGATGTACTTTATGTGCTTAAACTGACTTTAACCCAGCAACTACTTATTATTGCAAATCTTATATCCGGCTGTAAATGACCTGTGAACTTACCTTGCACAACTATAACTAAAGAGTGTGTGTGTGTGTGCAAGCTATGTAAATATTTTATATGTGTGTGATGCGAGTCTGCAACTATTTTGGAAAGTGAATAAGTTGTTCTCTAAACTTTGGAATTGGAGTTATCCTACATTACATACTATATAGTTGTTTAGCTCATTCCATTTCTCTTGTATACCATCTTCACACTGTATCCTACAGTAGTGACCCTCAGATCTATGAGCATAACAGGGTTCCACAAGTTAGATCTTAGTGAACCCGAGGTAAGGTGTGAGACTGAGTGGTCCTGCAAGAACAAGGGTACTAGTTCATACTTAAACATAACATATTACCAAGCCTTATAAAAATAACTAGTACCTTGTTAAATGGATATAACAGAGCTTTACATTAGGGTTGGCTCCCTAGCTCAAAGTATGGATCACATGATACAGGGACTAAGGGAGATACAATTGGAGAACAAAAACATCAAAAAATTAATTAATGACCATCTTGCCAGTAAGCCTCCCGTAGCGGAAACCTCAACTGAACCTGTAATTAGCCCTCCTGAAAAATTCTCTGGGGAGAGAGCTTTGTTTAGGGATTTCAAGAACTCTTGTACACTGATGTTTACTCTGAAACCTAAATCATACCCAACAGATAGGGTCAGGGTATTAACAGTTATCTCATTCTTACGTGGTGAGGCCAGGTCTTGGGCTAATGCCTATTATGAGAAAGATGATCCCATCTTAAATTCTCTCGATGCATTCTTTTCTGCTATGTCTCTGCTTTATGAGGATCACAATAAACAGAACACAGCAGAAACAGCTATCAGGTCCTTACGTCAAGGGAAAAGAGTCGTGGAAGAATATATCACGGATTTCAAACGTTGGGCACCGGACACTCAGTGGAACACTCCAGCTTTAAGGAATCAATACCGGTTAGGTCTCAGTGAAGCAATAAAAGATGAGCTTGCACGTGGTATCATTCCTGATGATTTAGAAGCTCTCATGACACTCAGCATAGGTATAGACCGAAGGTTAAGGGAAAGAAAATCTGAAAGATCCTTTACTGATGCAAGCTACAGAAGAATATCCACTCATCATGCTACACCTTCAACCTTACCAACAAGAGCAAAAAACAAGAGGGCGACCCCTAGTGCAGATCAATGATGAACCAATGGTGAAAATCTGTTAGTACTGACGAATGGATACTCACAAGATTTTCACCATTGGTTCATCATTGATCTGCACTAGGGGTCGCCCTCTTGTTTTTTGCTCTTGATTTTCAGAATACAGATATCCCTTCTGCATTTGGGAGGAGCAGCCCTCTAAGCATAGTGCACAGTCAGCTGGGACACTGTGAAGTTCCCAGATTGCTCATCTAGGCATTACCTTTGCCTTTCCACATTGTGAGTATGCTTACTTTTGCATTATCTCCCTTATAAAAATTGGCTACACTAGGAGGCGCCCTTCTCTTTTCTTTCTGTTCAACCTTACCAACAAGGTCCTCTGATGAACCTATGGATGTAGCAGTGATTCGTGGTCCTCTAAAACCCGAAGAAAAAGCTAGGCGTAAATTACTGAACCTCTGTCTATACTGTGCTGATAAAGATCATACTGTTAAGGATTGTCCATTACTTCTTCGCCAAAAGAAGGGTAAGACACCTCCTAGTTATCATATAATCAATATGGTACATGATTTCAATTCTCATTTGTCCCTTCCTCTTTCCCTACAGTGGCATCATCGGAAGATAGACGTACAGGCCGTAGTTGACTCTGGCGCATCTGGGAATTTTGTAGATATTTCGTTTGTTGTTAAAAATAAGATCAGTTCAATTTAGTGTTTTGCGATGTGTGGGACCTGGCGTTCTAGGAGTTAATAGGTTTAGTTTAGTGTTTAGTTTACCGGATGGTCCAATATATCTCCTCTTCAGGTGTTTGCCATTCCTTAATTACAGGCATCCACTGCAACACTCCTTCGGTATCTCCCAATTGTCTGTTATCCGAGCTATGTGTTTGGAAGTCCCAGTCATTTTTATCAGTTTGCAGGTATTTACAAGTGCTCCAAATTGGCTAATATTTTCGCCGGTAAATGTATCAGGAACCTTGCGTCTTTTGGCTGATAGTGCTCCTCTTTACAGCCCCTGAATAGCAGGCTCTCACTATCCTTCGTGTTAGCGGTCAGTTGTTTATGATCAGATTCCGGATACATTTAACGGCGAAAATATTAGCCAATTTGGAGCACTTGTAAATACCTGCAAACTGATAAAAAAGACCGGGACTTCCAAACACATAGCTTGGATAACAGACAATTAGATACATTTAGGAAGTATCACTTAAATGTGTATTTCCATCAGCCTAGCCGTATACCGCAATTCTTGTCAAAGTGCTTACAAAAATATAATAAGAAAATCTAGAAGTGAGGAATTCCACTAAAGCCTTGCAAAATTGTAATAAAGCCTTGAAAATACTAACCAAAAGAAACAGAGGACTTACTCTATAGAAACATAAAAAAGAGACAATTACTCGTGTAACAACACATGTATTGTACTATATGGTTATCCCAGGATACTCATGTTTTTATAGAGGAACCATGCATGCTTATGTGATTTAATTATACAAATTATAATATGTATTTTAATCCATAGTGACATTATTTTTGACACCGGTGTTTTCTTAATTTTTAATATTGTATTTTAAGTCTGCATATAATTTTATTATTCAACTAATTAAACTATCATTTTTTTACCCTCAGTTTATTGCTTATTTCCTAAAAAGGAATCATATCACAAGGCGAACCAGGTAATACCCTACTAACACTGTAGTGAAACAACCTCAATCACTATTTGAGAAAACATACTATGGTAGGTCCTATTGCACTTATATAAGGTGCCATACACTATATTTTGTCCTATCTGAACTTGATATATACCCCAGAGCGCATATATACACATATATAAAATATATTATACAAATATACACATATATAAAATATATTACATAAACAGGTTAATTTAGAGTGGGAATTGGCATTTATTTGCGCCATCTTATATTAGTATTTTGACCCCTGACACATGTTTCGCTCTCTGAAGCCAGACCCCTGACATGTGTTTCACTCTCAGCAGCCAGACCCCTGACACGTATTTTGCTCTCAGCAGCCAGACCACTGACACGTGTTTCGCTCTCAGAAGCCAGACCCCTGACACGTATTTCGCTCTCAGAAGCCAGACCCCTGACACGTATTTCGCTCTCAGCAGCCAGATCCCTGACAGATGTTTCGCTCTAACCAGCCAGACCACTGACACGTGTTTTTCTCTCAGCAGCCAGACCCCTGACAGGTGTTTAGCTCTCAGCAGTCAAACCCCTGACACGTGTTTCGCTCATGCTTCCTCAGAGGGGTTACGCTCTGGCTGAACTGTGAATCTATTTACCGGTTCACTTGTCTCACCCCTACATTGGGATAGAATGTCGTGGGGGACTTTGTTCATATAGATAGGTGTCTTGGCAAATCAATCATCTGTGTTTGGTCCAATAAGGAGATACTTCCTTATGTTCCGTAGCTTGTACGATATGTAACATAGTTACAGCTATGCTGATACAAATATACGTCTGATTGATTCAAGTTTGGTTATTCATTTATGCACATTATTAAAGGACTTGTTAGATCTTAACAGTTTGATCGTTTGACTTAGTGGCAGTGAGTTTGTAACTTAATTGCGTTGGTTGTAATTATTCTACTGTATCTCTGATGAGGCGCATGTACATGTAATTATTCTACCTGATCTCTGATGAAGTGCATGTACGCATGCGCAAAACGTGTCAGATAAGGAGTTTACTTTTTGTTTATTGAAGCCTGTATCCAAATAAATCCATGAATATACTAAGAGACCCAGCGTTTTTTTCTTTCCTCATTTCATATTCTACCGTATATATTTCTATACACTTGTTATTATATACTATGATGTATGCAATTAGGATCGTTTCCTGGATATATGCTGTTAATACTCTCAGTTCTTAAAAAAGTAAGATGGAATATAAGTCTCTATACCGTTAGGGCTACAGGAGATATTAGAGAGTTGTTTCCATATCTATCTGTCAGAGGCTGTAAGCTGGTATTAACATATACCGGTCATTGCATACATTTTTTATCAAGTAGGATCATTTCACTATTAGTGTAGGATTCAGATAAAGAGGGCTTTCAGGTTAATGTGTACCCAGGACACTAATGACTACTAGGCATGATGTTTGTAATATCTTGCTCATTAATTATTGTGAGGATGACATTATTTGCTAGTGTCATTTTCAATCCTTCTGGATTTAAGGTGACATGATGCTGGATTCATACATTATGAACTATTAGGACCATATTATTATGTTTTGTTTTTTTTTTTAAATAGTTTTTTATTGAGGTTATGCGGAAAAGGTACAACAATAATGGACTACCATAAAACAGAAAAGAAAATAGTAGTGTCAATTTAACAATTATAAATAATATAAGTCAAAGAAACATAATGAATAGCATTAGGTAGACATGTAAAACCTCTTTTCTTTTTTTTTATTACTATTATCTTGAATTGTTTCCTCATTTGATACAGAAGATCACTCTTAGACCTAATAAAGCTTATGTGATCTAAAGGAAACCAGTGATGTGAATCTGGGGTTAGGGTAGGTCAACAGACAGGAGCTGTTCTAATTAATGTACGGGGTATTTGGCATATGAATTATTGATTGCTTTAAAGGCAAATGATACAGGTATGCCAAGGAACAGTTGCTAGATCTGAAAATATTATGAGCTCGCTGAAGCTGTAAGGAGCATCGGAGATCCGGGGTGCTATATTTCTTCTGACCTCTATCTTTTGGTCTCAACAATTCTTGTATGATATGAGCGAACCCTTACTGGGTAAGTTTTGGGACACTCTATGGGAGGCATGTTATTCGTCTTGTGTCTCAAACAGTTTAATGAAGGTCTCATGAATCAAACAGTTAGGGGATTAAATTGTGCCTAGATTAAGGTCTCTAAGGAGACATCTATCTACTTAGTCTAGGAAACTTATAAATGGTATGAATATAGTTAGTGTATCCAATTATGAATAGGGATGTCATTAGAGTACATACACAGTAGATCAAGAATATATGAGGTGAGCACAGAGAACTGTAGATGAAAACCTTTTGATCTGAAATAACATGTGTACACTAAATATCCGGTGACCCCATATAAAGGAACAGTCCATGGAGTTGACCTTAATTATAATCCCCTGAGTCACAAGCTGATACAGAGAATAACCACATCTATGACTGATCACAAATGCTGTAGCAAAGAAAGAAAGATATTTAGTCTCAGATGTGGCATAAAAACAGGTAGGAGTGCTTAGCTTAATATACACTCAAAATGTATGAGTCTCAATAGATGCAATCCAGTCACCAAAGTTGCTGTAGTAAGTAATTAAGGGAGCGGGGTTTAGTCTCGCATTAGGGCAGACATTTTCAGCCTAAGATCTAAATACAAACTATAGACATTAATAGTGTGAGTGAGAACTACTGAGATAAGCTCTTTACCCTGATAACATCCTAGATATCCAATACCTAAAACATACGTAGTTGCCTTATCAGATTTGTGGTATCGGTAGCTATTATGATGATGTGCTGCTCCTTTCACATTATTTGTGTAGAGCGTTTAATGTAGGCATATGCTGTACTGTTGCTGGATTATATACGTAAGGGTATAGGTCCATAGTTCCGGCGTCTCTAAAAACTGCTGAGTAGCGTAAAGATAAAGTACCTATGAATATTAACTCCCATAAATGTGCTATGAGGACCTGTTATATATGCGCTAGGCTAGAATTCTTAATTAGAGAAAATGTTCATAAGTCCCTGTGCAACCTTAGAATAACTTGACTCTATAACAGATATGTGAAAAATACTAAGATATATGCGACTAATTGATCTATAAGTAACTATATAGATGTATCTTGACCTTTTACAATGAAGCTTATAATCATCCAAGTTACATGCAAATTCTGAGAATAATGCTATCTATAATCAACAAAATTAGCTGGTCAGGGTTGCTGTAAGAGAAAAATAGGATAGTGAGGTTTGATCACATACTTAGTGTATATATACATATATATATATATATATGAGAACTTAGTTCAATGTACATTCAGAATTGTGAGTCTATACAGTAAAAATGAAAGCTATGTCTATAGTCACTTCTCTGCATTAATAACTGGAAGACTAATTATTCATGTATGCTCAACCTCAGTAGGAATAAATTAAAGGACTGTGTAGTACATGGATGAAATTTATGACTGACAATAAGACAAGCTAAACAGGTCAACCTGGGGCCTATTCATAGAAATGTCAAGTACGGTGCTCCACATAAAGTAAAAGTGTGTGAAAACAAAACGGATAAGCAAGATGACACAACACAAACACTTAATATTAAAATGTGGTCAGCGATATCCTATTCCAACTCTCAGGGCATGGAGGGAGCTGTGATGTGAGGATAGAGCACTGCATAGGTGATTCCCATGGGCAGAAAAAAGACATCTGCACTGGCCTGAGTTTGTGGAATCATGAAGTGTCTCATTGTGGTTCCAATTACTGCGGCAATCCAGTATAGTGGCCTCTTATTGTAGCGTGTCTGTCAGGATGAAGAGTTTATAAGTATCAGCTGCAAAGAAGATTGCGCTTCAGGTATTAATAGGGATCCGATGTAACTAGAGAGAGTCGCTAGCCGTTGATCTGATTCCTCTTCCCATGTGACTTCTATAGGTTCAGCTGAAGTGGTTGTCGTTCTCGGCATAGTCCTCTGCTCCACTGCTGCACTCTGGGTAGCGGTATCCTCTACACACTCTAGGCTGATCTGTGCCAGGTAGATAAACTCTTCTGGGATGTTCATTGGAGATTCCTTCTTAGCAATCGGAACGCAAGTGAGTGATACTGAATGGTTTCGATCATTGCGTAAAAAGTTGTGGTGCAGAGCGGCCCGCAGCAGGCGTGGATTGATTTTGTAGGAAGTTACAGGCTTCTCGTAGTTCTTCTTTGAGAGTATCTTGTAGATCGCAGAAGTGTGCGTCTAGCTTAGTTTCAAGTTCTTGTAGCTTGGAAATAATTGCTGCCTCCATTTTGGCTGCTTCGTTATAAAGATGCGTAGTCCCTTTGCTTTGGGAGAATGCTCCAGGTGACAAAGCACTATGGATCCACACGATGATATGGGTATTGCTGTAATTCAGCTTCAGGGTTAATATGATACAACTGTTCACCCGGACAAGCCAGGGGGGGGGGGGGTTAGAGAGAGTTTGATGTGGCTCGCAGCTAGCTTTCAAAAATAATATTCTTAAGCTTCTTTTGATGTAAAAGTGGCTTCAGTAAATCCGTCTTTAGCTTCTGAATCAGAGATTATAATCTGAGAAAACAGATGTAGAGTTTATCCTAAAATATATTGTGGATTAGGTTGCTAAAGGCACGGAGCTCTCAAATTTGCTGCCAGCCATGTCTGATGCTTGGACACGCCCCCGCCCATATTATTATGTTTTATCATACACATAGTGCAACAGAGGTGCTAGTGATGGAAATGTTCTCATCTTACCGTGCAAATTTACCCCCCTACAGGTGCTCTTAATTTGACTTAATAAAGATATTTAACACCTCTAGGTTTCAATACTATCTGATTTACCTTATTCCCTCGTCCACTTGTTACAAGTAATCATATACATACAGATGCCCTGCTGTATATCCTATAATGCCAGTGATCATATACATACAGATGATTAGCTGTATACACTATAATGCCAGTGACCATATACATACAGATGATTAGCTGTATACACTATAATGCCAGTGACTAAATACATACAGCTGTGCTGCTGTATACCCTATAACGCCAGTTACCCTATACATAAAGATGCTCTACTGTAAACACTATAATGCTAGTGACCATATACCTACAGATGTACTGCTGTATACCTTATAATGCCAGTTACCCTATAAATAAAAAATGCTCTGCTGTAAACACTATAATGCTAGTGACCATATACAAACAGATGACCTGCTGCATACATTATAATGCCAGTTACTATATACATAGAGATGACCTGCTGTATACCCTGTAATGTCAAAGACTATATGCATACAGATGCCCTGTTGTACAGTACACTATAATGCCAGTGACCATATACATATAGATGACCTGCTGCATACATTATAATGCCAGTTACTATATACATAGAGATGACCTGCTGTACACCCTGTAATGTCAAAGACTATATGCATACAGATGCCCTGTTGTACAGTACACTATAATACCAGTGACCATATACATATAGATTACCTGCTGTATTTACTATAATGCCAGTGACCATATACATATAGATGTCCTGCTGTATTTACTATAATGCCAGTGACCATATACATACAGATGACCTGCTGTATTTACTATAATGCCAGTGACCATATACATACAGATGTCCTGCTGTATTTACTATAATGCCAGTGACCATATACATACAGATTACCTGCTGTATTTACTATAATGCCAGTGACCATATACATATAGATGTCCTGCTGTATTTACTATAATGCCAGTGACCATATACATATAGATTACCTGCTGTATTTACTATAATGCCAGTGACCATATACATATAGATTACCTGCTGTATTTACTATAATGCCAGTGACCATATACATATAGATTACCTGCTGTATTTACTATAATACCAGTGACCATATACATACAGATGACCTGCTGTATTTACTATAATACCAGTGACCATATACATATAGATGTCCTGCTGTATTTACTATAATGCCAGTGACCATATACATATAGATTACCTGCTGTATTTACTATAATACCAGTGACCATATACATACAGATTACCTGCTGTATTTACTATAATACCAGTGACCATATACATACAGATTACCTGCTGTATTTACTATAATACCAGTGACCATATACATACAGATGACCTGCTGTATTTACTATAATGCCAGTGACCATATACATATAGATGTCCTGCTGCATTTACTATAATGCTAGTGACCACATACATACAGATGACCTGCTGTATTTACTATAATGCCAGTGACCATATACATACAGATGACCTGCTGTATTTACTATAATACCAGTGACCATATACATACAGATGACCTGCTGTATTTACTATAATGCCAGTGACCATATACATATAGATGACCTGCTGTATTTACTATAATGCCAGTGACCATATACATATAGATGTCCTGCTGTATTTACTATAATACCAGTGACCACATACATATAGATTACCTGCTGTATTTACTATAATACCAGTGACCATATACATATAGATGACCTGCTGTATTTACTATAATGCCAGTGACCATATACATATAGATTACCTGCTGTATTTACTATAATACCAGTGACCATATACATATAGATTACCTGCTGTATTTACTATAATGCCAGTGACCATATACATATAGATGTCCTGCTGTATTTACTATAATGCCAGTGACCATATACATACAGATGACCTGCTGTATTTACTATAATGCCAGTGACCATATACATACAGATGTCCTGCTGTATTTACTATAATGCCAGTGACCATATACATACAGATTACCTGCTGTATTTACTATAATGCCAGTGACCATATACATATAGATGTCCTGCTGTATTTACTATAATGCCAGTGACCATATACATATAGATTACCTGCTGTATTTACTATAATACCAGTGACCATATACATACAGATTACCTGCTGTATTTACTATAATACCAGTGACCATATACATACAGATTACCTGCTGTATTTACTATAATACCAGTGACCATATACATACAGATGACCTGCTGTATTTACTATAATGCCAGTGACCATATACATATAGATGTCCTGCTGCATTTACTATAATGCTAGTGACCATATACATACAGATGACCTGCTGTATTTACTATAATACCAGTGACCACATACATACAGATGACCTGCTGTATTTACTATAATGCCAGTGACCATATACATATAGATGTCCTGCTGTATTTACTATAATACCAGTGACCACATACATATAGATTACCTGCTGTATTTACTATAATACCAGTGACCATATACATATAGATGACCTGCTGTATTTACTATAATGCCAGTGACCATATACATATAGATTACCTGCTGTATTTACTATAATACCAGTGACCATATACATATAGATTACCTGCTGTATTTACTATAATACCAGTGACCATTTACATACAGATTACCTGCTGTATTTAATATAATGCCAGTGACCATACACATATAGATGACCTGATGTATACACTGTAATGCCAGTGACCATATACATACAGATGACCTGCTGTATTTACTATAATACCAGTGACCATATACATCCAGATGTCCTGCTGTATTTAATATAATGCCAGTGGCCATATACATACAGATGACCTGCTGTATTTACTATAATGCCAGTGACCATATACATACAGATGACCTGATGTATACACTGTGTTACAGAAGCATTAGTTATTTTGTTGTGAAGAGCTTATTTCCCAGCAGCAATGCCTGAACCAGCAAGCCAGCGCCTAAGAAGGGCTCCAAGAAAACCGTAACAAGTATCATTTCATAAAGAGTTAACTTTTTTTTTTTCAGCTTTTAGAAACTATTGTCTAAATACACGTTTGCTGGCCTCAGCTCTAAGTTTAGTGATAACCAATCCCATTGTCTAATCACCTCTGGAGCCAGACTGCTAATTGATAAGATGAACTTGTAAACTTGTTATCTTAAGTACTGTAATCCTACTGTGGCCTGTCAAAGGACAGTGCTCTCTATCTAAATGTGTGATGGGGGATTTTGTGCTTCCCCCCCCCCCTCTCCCCCTGGGAGTGCCCTGTGTGCATGTAACCTTAATAAAAAGCAGGCTGGGCATCCCAGTCCTGAGTTCTTGTTTGACCCTCAATCGCAGCGTTGACTCGTTTTTGTGGGCAGAAGGGTATCCTAGCTGTACTGCAGCTAAGGGAGATTATTCTATATTTGCGAGACTCATATAGAATACTATGGAAAGCAGCTTCTCCCCTCTTTAGCAATAGGGATCCAGGCTACTAAGCGGTCCATCTCTCAGCGAGACTAAGGGTAACCGTAACATTTGGCGGCAGCGGCGGGATTTTCCTGGATTTCCTAGGAGAGGTACAGAACGGATGGAGAGCGCTTACAAAAAATTGAAGCATACAACCCTAAAGGATTTACTTGAAAGCAGAGGGGGGTACGCCAGCAACCGGCCGAGGAGAGAGCTGATCGCAGAATTGACCGAACTGGATCAGAGCTTCACAATGGCGGAAACACCGACCACGATTAGTGACGAAAAAACCAGGATTGTTCGGGAAAGGCTCTCATTATACGGGCCAAACCCCTCCATGGAATTGGTACAGCAGTTGATGGCGGAGGCAGACGAGGATATACGAGAGACTCGAGCCCACGAACTCAACCTAGCGAACGCACACCGCAATGCTGAAGCCCCGCAGGTAATCATCCCTGTCGAGAATGCTGGGAGGCCCAAGATACCCTATGCGGCATTTCGACCCTTCCTAGAGAGCGAGACAGGGATTGATGAATATTTGGCGGACTTCGAAAGGCAATGTGCCCTGCACCAGATTCCCAACAGAGAGTGGCCCACGATATTGTCTGGGAAACTATCCGGGCGATTCCTGGAAGCCTTTCGTACTCTGGGTGCTGAGGAAGTGACACAGTATGAGCTAGTTAAGGAGACACTGTTGCGACGGTACGCTGTAACTCCGGACACGTATCGCCGACAGTTTCGGGGCACGGAAAAGAAGCCTAACGATACCCATATGGAATGGGCGCACCGAATGCGGAGAGCAGCAAATCACTGGCTGAGCGGAAGTAAAGCAGTGACTGGGGAGGAAATTTTACAATTGTTTCTCTTAGAACATTTTTATAATGGCATGGAACAGCAAGGGAAGGAATGGCTGCGAGACAGGCGGCCTTCTACCTTAGAAGAAGCAGCCAAATTGGCCGATGAACATTATGACTCCCGTCTTCACGAACCCATGAACTACCGAGCTCCAGCACGGGTCGAACCCAGAGAGGTTTACCGTGCACCCCCTCGTGCTGAATTCCGAGCCCCGGTGCCCACAGGGCCCGTCCGACACTCAGGACCACCCAATAACAGCTCTGAGCGTCCCAGACCGACTTGCCACCGATGCAAGCAACCAGGGCATTTCATGGCTAGCTGCCCCCTTAATACGCACCAGACACCCAGGAATTACAATTACCCCTCTGGGTCCTATCGTCCTGCCCGGGCCCTCTGTGTTAACCAAGAGGCCCCTATGGAGGGATATGTGGGGCCACTTCACGAGGCAGACCCTGTATATGCTGCCTCAGATAACCGCCAGCACCATCGGCAGAGGGTATGGCTCGAGGGGCGATCTACCGAGGGATTGCGAGACACAGGGGCTACTATCACGCTGGTACAGAGTCATTTGGTGCCAGAGCACAAGCGATCCGGACAGACTGTGGCCATTAGAGTGGCGGGGGGGGATGTGTACAAAATTCCAACAGCTAAAGTGCATCTTGATTGGGGAGCGGGAAAGGGGGCTGTGAACATGGGCCTAATGGATAATTTACCTGCCGAAGTACTACTGGGCAACGATTTGGGCCCCATGACTTCTGCCTATGCTCCAGTATGCAACAACGAGGCGGACCCAGTGACTACACGGGCCCAAGCCCGGACGGAGCGAGAGCTCTCACCAGTGCGGGAGACACAGGTAAGACCTACCCCGACCTTGCCTGACAGGTTAGGCCCCATACCCTGGGACACCCCAGATGCTTTCGAGGCAGAGTCTAAGACTGACCCGACCTTACAAAAGTACCGGGAACGAGCAGAGACCGGAGGGGGCGGGGCAGATAACGAAACATTCTTATGGGAAAAAGGGAAACTATACCGCTGGACAGAGAAAAGGGGACAGCGTAGGCGACAGCTGGTAGTGCCCCACAAATACCGTCAAGAAATCCTCAAAATAGGCCACGACATCCCCTTAGCAGGCCACCTAGCCGTTACCCGTACCCTACACCGCATTACTCACACGTTCTTTTGGCCAGGGGTGCACGCTGACGTTAGAACTTACTGTAACACCTGCCATGTGTGTCAACGAGTAGGAAGGCGAGGCGATCACCCTAAAGCCCAGCTAGTAAATATGCCCATTGTAGAGGAACCCTTCAGCCGGGTTGCTATTGACCTAGTGGGACCACTGGCTACCCCTAGTCCCTCCGGTAAGCGATACATTCTTACCGTAGTGGACTACGCTACCAGGTACCCAGAGGCTGTCGCCCTATCCAACATACAAGCAGATACGGTAGCGAATGCACTAGTACAGGTGTTCTCCTGGGTAGGATTTCCAAAAGAAATCCTATCCGACCGAGGCACCCAATTTACGGCTGAATTGACCCAACAACTCTGGCAGGTTTGCAAAATTAAGTCCCTCCTGAGCTCCCCATACCACCCCCAGACGAACGGGCTGTGTGAGAGGTTCAATGGGACCCTCAAGCAAATGCTCAAGACGTTCACTCAGGAATACCGAGACTGGGAACGCTTCCTGCCGCACCTCCTATTTGCTTATCGGGAGGTGCCCCAGGAAACGACAGGGTTCTCTCCCTTCGAGTTGCTCTACGGAAGAAAGGTACGGGGACCCCTAAACCTGATCCGGGAGCACTGGGAGGGAGAGATGGAGGCTGACGGTGTCCCCATTGTGCCATACGTGCTGGAACTCAGGGACCGAATGGAGCAATTAGCCAAATCCGTGCGGGCTAATCTCCAGTTGGCCCAGAGAAGACAGAAAGTATGGTACGATCGGGGGGCCCGAAAGAGAATCTTCACCATAGGACAAAAGGTGTTAGTACTTAAGCCGGTGAAGACAGACAAATTGCAGGCGTCCTGGCAGGGTCCCTACCAGATCGTAGAGAAAAGGGGAGACACCACTTATGTGATAGCTAGCTGCCACGACAACAATCTTAGAAAGACATTCCATGTAAACATGCTCAAGGAATATTTTGAGCGACCAGAGAACGTGACGGCCGTATGTTGTTCCCCTCAGGAAGACCCCGACAGTTTACCCATTCCAGACCTATTAGAAAAGAGCCTCCCCACAGGTATAGTGGCGCAGGTTCAGATAGGGGACCGACTTAGCCCCACTGAAAGGGAGCAGCTCAACCAACTCCTCCAGTCCAAACACCTCACCTTCTCCCCGAAGCCAGGGTACACTACTTTAACCACCCACCAGGTAGATACTCCGGGACAAGCTCCCTTGCGCCAGGCTCTGTACCGAATCCCCGAAGCAGTTAGGACAGGAATGAAGAAGGAGATCGATGAGATGCTCCAGCTCAGGGTAATTGAGCCCTCCGATAGTCCCTGGGCCTCCCCAGTTGTCTTGGTGCCCAAGAAAGATGGGACCACCCGGTTCTGCGTAGACTATCGGAGGCTCAATGAAAATACCGTGACGGACGCTTACCCTATGCCCAGGGTAGACGAGCTACTCGATCGTATAGCCAGGGGAAATTACCTGACCACTATTGACCTCTGCAAAGGTTACTGGCAGATTCCCCTGGCCCCGGAGGCTATCCCCAAGTCGGCATTCGTCACCCCATTCGGCTTATATCAGTTTAGGGTAATGCCGTTTGGGATGAAGAATGCCCCAGCTACATTCCAGCGCTTGGTGGATAGGCTCCTGGATGGCTTCCAGAGTTTTGCTTGCGCCTACCTGGACGACATAGCGATCCACAGTGAGTCCTGGGAGGACCACTTAGCTCATGTGGGAATGGTTCTGGATCAGATCCGGGCTGCTGGCCTGACTCTGAAGCCAGAAAAATGCCACTTTGGGATGGCCGAGGTACAGTACCTGGGTCACCGGGTGGGGTGTGGAAAGCAGCGACCAGAGCCGGCCAAAATAGAAGCTGTCGCCAATTGGCCCACCCCCATCACTAAGACTCAGGTCCTAGCCTTCCTGGGCACGGCAGGGTACTATAGACGGTTCGTACCAGACTACAGCACACTTGCCAAAACCCTGACTGACTTGACCAAGAAGAACTTACCTCGACAGGTCCTGTGGTCTCCCCACTGTGAAACAGCTTTCCAGGCTCTCAAAAATGCTCTAATTAACGCTCCTGTCTTGGCGGCCCCAGCCCTTAACAAACGTTTTATCGTTCATACAGATGCTTCCATGTTCGGGCTGGGAGCCGTCCTCAGCCAAGTAGGCGAAGATGGAGGGGAGCATCCAGTTGCCTACATCAGCCAGAAGCTCCTGCCCCGCGAAGTCAGCTATGCAGCGGTCGAAAAGGAGTGTTTGGCTTTGGTGTGGGCATTAAAGAAATTGACTCCCTATTTATATGGTCAGGAGTTCACTCTGGTCACCGACCATAACCCGTTGGTGTGGCTGAACCGGGTCTCTGGAGATAACGGCAGGCTATTACGTTGGAGCTTATCGTTGCAACCCTTCAATTTCACCATTACTTACAGACCTGGGAAACAGAATGGCAACGTCGACGGGTTGTCCAGACAAACCGACCTCAGCCCCGCATAACCAGCGGTCTGGACAGCCTTAGTCTGCCCCGAAAAGGGGTCAGACCGTGTCTGCCAGAGTGTTCCACAGAAAGGGAGCACTGTTACAGAAGCATTAGTTATTTTGTTGTGAAGAGCTTATTTCCCAGCAGCAATGCCTGAACCAGCAAGCCAGCGCCTAAGAAGGGCTCCAAGAAAACCGTAACAAGTATCATTTCATAAAGAGTTAACTCTTTTTTTTCAGCTTTTAGAAACTATTGTCTAATTACACGTTTGCTGGCCTCAGCTCTAAGTTTAGTGATAACAAATCCCATTGTCTAATCACCTCTGGAGCCAGACTGCTAATTGATAAGATGAACTTGTAAACTTGTTATCTTAAGTACTGTAATCCTATTGTGGCCTGTCAAAGGACAGTGCTCTCTATCTAAATGTGTGATGGGGGATTTTGTGCTTCCCCCCCTCTCCCCCTGGGAGTGCCCTGTGTGCATGTAACCTTAATAAAAAGCAGGCTGGGCATCCCAGTCCTGAGTTCTTGTTTGACCCTCAATCGCAGCGTTGACTCGTTTTTGTGGGCAGAAGGGTATCCTAGCTGTACTGCAGCTAAGGGAGATTATTCTATATTTGCGAGACTCATATAGAATACTATGGAAAGCAGCTTCTCCCCTCTTTAGCAATAGGGATCCAGGCTACTAAGCGGTCCATCTCTCAGCGAGACTAAGGGTAACCGTAACACACTGTAATGCCAGTGACCATATGCATACAGATGCCTTGCTGTATATACTATAATGCCAGTGACCATATACATAAAGATGTCCTGCTGTATTTAATATAATGCTAATGACTATCTACATACAGATGCCCTGCTGTAACCTATAATGCCTGTGACCATATACATACAGATGACATGCTGTTTACCTTATAATGCCAGTGACCATATACATATAGATGACATGCTGTTTACCTTATAATGCCAGTGACCATATACATATAGATGACATGCTATATTTACTATAATGCCAGTGACCATATACATCCAGATGTCCTGCTGTATTTAATATAATGCCAGTTACCATATACATACAGATGCCTTGCTGTTTATACTATAATGCCAGTGACCATATACATTCAGATGTCCTGCTGTATTTACTATAATGCCAGTGACCATATACATACAGATGACCTGATGTATACACTGTAATGCCAGTGACCATATACATACAGATGCCTTGCTGTATATACTATAATACCAGTGACCATATACATTCAGATGTCCTGCTGTATTTACTATAATGCTAATGACTATCTACATACAGATGCCCTGCTCTACCCTATAATGCCTGTGACCATATACATATAGATGACATGCTGTTTACCTTATAATGCCAGTGACCATATACATATAGATGACATGCTGTTTACCTTATAATGCCAGTGACCATATACATATAGATGACCTGCTGTATTTACTATAATGCCAGTGACCATATACATATAGATGTCCTGCTGTATTTAATATAATGCCAGTGACCATATACATATAGATGACCTGATGTATACACTGTAATGCCAGTGACTATATACATACAGATGACCTGCTGTATTTACTATAATGCCAGTGACCATATACATATAGATTACCTGCTGTATTTACTATAATGCCAGTGATCATATACATACAGATGACCTGCTGTATTTACTATAATACCAGTGACCATATACATACAGATGTCCTGCTGTATTTACTATAATACCAGTGACCATATACATATCGATGACCTGCTGTATTTACTATAATGCCAGTGACCATATACATATAGATTACCTGCTGTATTTACTATAATACCAGTGACCATATACATATAGATGACCTGTTGTATTTACTATAATGCCAGTGACCATATACATATAGATGACCTGCTGTATTTACTATAATACCAGTGACCATATACATAAAGATGACC